>NW_027468025.1:0-87948 GCF_965363235.1 Mytilus galloprovincialis
ATTAAGGTCTTTCCTTTTACTAAAGGGAAAGACCTTACTGTATTTCTTCTGATTATTATTATTATTATTATTATTATTATTATTATTATTATTCTTTTTGTTCCGCCAAGTTAGCCTCCGTAACCGTAAGACGTGTCGCTTTCATATTCACACTTTGTATTCGTGTCATGAATACCTATCCGGAACTCACCCTGTTAGTCGAAAAATTTTGTCGGTTCGGAGTTATCCCTCCGAAACCAAAAAACCTTGTTATCGTTCCAACACCGTAACCGTAAAAGGTAGAGAAAAAACAAAGGGTGAAATTTGTTCAGGACCAGACCCCGGTTCTTCGTTACATTTGGATCGAAAAGATTCAACGACTCATTGGTAGAGTTATGCCCCTATGAAAATTTACCGGTGTCGGTGGACCACCAAAACTCAGAAACCGTAAGTCGTAGACACCTAGGATCTTCACCAATCATCATCAATTTATGTATCTTTGAAAAATACCTCAAGGTCAAATTTGTATGTTGACCTTGACCTTTGACCTAACACCTTGTTATGGGATAATCTCAGAAACCATTATACTTACAGATGTTTTAAATAGTGGAAAATGTTTGGATCATTATGGCGCAACTTTGTTACATTTTGACCAAAGAGATTTGACCATTCTATAAGGGGCATAACCCCTGTTTTAGGTTTCTGAAAACACAAAATCAGCTTTTACTATATAACCAAAGGTCCTAGACCCATGGGGTCTTCAGCAATGACATTGGGGACTAATGACCTTGAACAAAGGTCAAAAGGTCAAAGGTCAAGGTCATGTCCCATATAGCGAATTTAGTGTTTTTAACCTTATTTAAAGGATTTTCAGTGTGTTTTAAAGCTTTTCAATACATTCTACGTCTATTGGGACATGTATTTTACATTAAAAAAGGAAAGACCTCTCAATTGTTCAAGAACAATTGACAGTTTAATTATTATTATTATTATTATTATTATTATTATTATTAAGGTCTTTCCTTTTTCTATAAGGAAAGACCTTACTGTATTTCTTCTGATTATTATTATTATTATTCTTCTTGTTCCGCCAAACTTTGACAAAATTTCCCTCCGTAACCGTAAACCATGTCGCTTTCATGTTCACACTTTGTATTGGTGTCATGAATACCTATCCGGAACTCACCCTGTGAGTCGAAATATTTTGTCGATTCGGAGTAATCCCTCCGAAACCCAAAAACCTTGTTATCGTTCCAACACCGTAACCGTAATAGGTAGAAAAAAAATGAAGGGTGAAATTTGTTCAAGACCAGACCCCGGTTCTTCGTTACATTTGGATCGAAAAGATTCAACGACTCATTGGTAGGGTTATGCCCCTATGAAAATTAACCGGTGTCGGTTGGCCACCAAAACTCAGAAACCGTAAGTCGTAGACACATAGGATCTTCACCAATCATCATCATTTCATGTATCTTTAAAAAATATCTCAAGGTCAAGATTGTATGTTGACCTTGACCTCTGACCTAACAGCTTGTTATGGGATAATCTCAGAAACCATTATACTTACAGAAGTTTTAAATGGTGGAAAATGTTTGGGTCATTATGGCGCAACTTTGTTACATTTTGATCAAAGAGATTTGACCTTTCTATAAGGGGCATAACCCCTGTTTTAGGTTTTTGAAAAGACAAAATCAGCTTTTACTATATAACCAAAGGTCCTAGACCCTTGGGGTCTTCAGTAATGGCATTGGGGACCAATGACCTTGACAAAGGTCAAAAGGTCAAAGGTCAAGGTCATGTCCCAGATAGCGAATTTAGTGTTTTTAACCTTATTTAAAGGATTTTTAGTGTGTTTTCGAGCTTTTTAAGGTTGACCTTGACCTTTTCAATACATTCTACGTCTGTTGGAACATGTATTTTACATTGAAAAAGGAAAGACCTCTCAATTGTTCAAGAACAATTGACAGTTTAATATTGTTCTTACATCTCTTCTGAAAAAAAAAATCCACATCCTTGTTATCAGTTGAACTCGGACACTACAAGTCTAATCGACCCCAAAATTTGCAGTCAGCAGGGCATACATGTACTTAAGGTTCATAAAACAACGTTGTGCAGATATCTCTCAAGACTTTTCCTAGAGAAAAAAAATTGCAATGCCGTATAAATTGCTTGCTAGGTCCGTAAATCTCAGTGAAATGCTACAATAAAATGTCCGCTCCTAGATTAAAATACTAATCTGTGTTACAAACTGGTGCTGAAAAATGTACATTTTAAGAAAATAATCGTTAAATGTGTATTAAAGTTCCACCGGTTCAATTAAATCCAAAACATGCACTGCTGGTGAACGGTGATCAAAATGTCAATTTCCTACAACGACAAAAGAAATTACATTGTGTACATTCCGTCTCTATACATGTTGTCTGTTCAACATCCCGACCTAAAGAGAAATAAAAAGACTAAGTTTTCGTTATTATAAACCCAAGTCACGTGGTGTCTCCTCAATCTGGCGCGCGCGCTGGACCTAAAATAAAATAAAAACTTTCCAAACTAAACATGAAACTTCCCCGGAATAATATAGACCCCTTACAGAAACAAACAAACAAACAAACAAACACACACACACACAAACACACACACACACACACACACACACACACACACACACACAATCATGTTTCAAAGGGGGGAAAGACCGTTTACAATTGCTTTTTAAAAGCAATTGATTTATATTATTAAGGTCTTTCCTTTTACTAAAGGGAAAGACCTTACTGTATTTCTTCTGATTATTATTATTAAGGTCTTTCCTTTTACAAAAGGGAAAGACCTTACTGTATTTCTTCTGATTATTATTATTATTATTAAGGTCTTTCCTTTTACTAAAGGGAAAGACCTTACTGTATTTCTTCTGATTATTATTATTATTATTATTATTATTATTATTATTATTATTCTTTTTGTTCCGCCAAGTTAGCCTCCGTAACCGTAAGACGTGTCGCTTTCATATTCACACTTTGTATTCGTGTCATGAATACCTATCCGGAACTCACCCTGTTAGTCGAAAAATTTTGTCGGTTCGGAGTTATCCCTCCGAAACCAAAAAACCTTGTTATCGTTCCAACACCGTAACCGTAAAAGGTAGAGAAAAAACAAAGGGTGAAATTTGTTCAGGACCAGACCCCGGTTCTTCGTTACATTTGGATCGAAAAGATTCAACGACTCATTGGTAGAGTTATGCCCCTATGAAAATTTACCGGTGTCGGTGGACCACCAAAACTCAGAAACCGTAAGTCGTAGACACCTAGGATCTTCACCAATCATCATCAATTTATGTATCTTTGAAAAATACCTCAAGGTCAAATTTGTATGTTGACCTTGACCTTTGACCTAACACCTTGTTATGGGATAATCTCAGAAACCATTATACTTACAGATGTTTTAAATAGTGGAAAATGTTTGGATCATTATGGCGCAACTTTGTTACATTTTGACCAAAGAGATTTGACCATTCTATAAGGGGCATAACCCCTGTTTTAGGTTTCTGAAAACACAAAATCAGCTTTTACTATATAACCAAAGGTCCTAGACCCATGGGGTCTTCAGCAATGACATTGGGGACTAATGACCTTGACAAAGGTCAAAAGGTCAAAGGTCAAGGTCATGTCCCATATAGCGAATTTAGTGTTTTTAACCTTATTTAAAGGATTTTCAGTGTGTTTTAAAGCTTTTCAATACATTCTACGTCTATTGGGACATGTATTTTACATTAAAAAAGGAAAGACCTCTCAATTGTTCAAGAACAATTGACAGTTTAATTATTATTATTATTATTATTATTATTATTATTATTAAGGTCTTTCCTTTTTCTATAAGGAAAGACCTTACTGTATTTCTTCTGATTATTATTATTATTATTCTTCTTGTTCCGCCAAACTTTGACAAAATTTCCCTCCGTAACCGTAAACCATGTCGCTTTCATGTTCACACTTTGTATTGGTGTCATGAATACCTATCCGGAACTCACCCTGTGAGTCGAAATATTTTGTCGATTCGGAGTAATCCCTCCGAAACCCAAAAACCTTGTTATCGTTCCAACACCGTAACCGTAATAGGTAGAAAAAAAATGAAGGGTGAAATTTGTTCAAGACCAGACCCCGGTTCTTCGTTACATTTGGATCGAAAAGATTCAACGACTCATTGGTAGGGTTATGCCCCTATGAAAATTAACCGGTGTCGGTTGGCCACCAAAACTCAGAAACCGTAAGTCGTAGACACATAGGATCTTCACCAATCATCATCATTTCATGTATCTTTAAAAAATATCTCAAGGTCAAGATTGTATGTTGACCTTGACCTCTGACCTAACAGCTTGTTATGGGATAATCTCAGAAACCATTATACTTACAGAAGTTTTAAATGGTGGAAAATGTTTGGGTCATTATGGCGCAACTTTGTTACATTTTGATCAAAGAGATTTGACCTTTCTATAAGGGGCATAACCCCTGTTTTAGGTTTTTGAAAAGACAAAATCAGCTTTTACTATATAACCAAAGGTCCTAGACCCTTGGGGTCTTCAGTAATGGCATTGGGGACCAATGACCTTGACAAAGGTCAAAAGGTCAAAGGTCAAGGTCATGTCCCAGATAGCGAATTTAGTGTTTTTAACCTTATTTAAAGGATTTTTAGTGTGTTTTCGAGCTTTTTAAGGTTGACCTTGACCTTTTCAATACATTCTACGTCTGTTGGAACATGTATTTTACATTGAAAAAGGAAAGACCTCTCAATTGTTCAAGAACAATTGACAGTTTAATATTGTTCTTACATCTCTTCTGAAAAAAAAAATCCACATCCTTGTTATCAGTTGAACTCGGACACTACAAGTCTAATCGACCCCAAAATTTGCAGTCAGCAGGGCATACATGTACTTAAGGTTCATAAAACAACGTGGTGCAGATATCTCTCAAGACTTTTCCTAGAGAAAAAAAATTGCAATGCCGTATAAATTGCTTGCTAGGTCCGTAAATCTCAGTGAAATGCTACAATAAAATGTCCGCTCCTAGATTAAAATACTAATCTGTGTTACAAACTGGTGCTGAAAAATGTACATTTTAAGAAAATAATCGTTAAATGTGTATTAAAGTTCCACCGGTTCAATTAAATCCAAAACATGCACTGCTGGTGAACGGTGATCAAAATGTCAATTTCCTACAACGACAAAAGAAATTACATTGTGTACATTCCGTCTCTATACATGTTGTCTGTTCAACATCCCGACCTAAAGAGAAATAAAAAGACTAAGTTTTCGTTATTATAAACCCAAGTCACGTGGTGTCTCCTCAATCTGGCGCGCGCGCTGGACCTAAAATAAAATAAAAACTTTCCAAACTAAACATGAAACTTCCCCGGAATAATATAGACCCCTTACAGAAACAAACAAACAAACAAACAACACACACACACACACACACACACACACACACACACACACACACACACACACACACAATCATGTTTCAAAGGGGGGAAAGACCGTTTACAATTGCTTTTTAAAAGCAATTGATTTATATTATTAAGGTCTTTCCTTTTACTAAAGGGAAAGACCTTACTGTATTTCTTCTGATTATTATTATTAAGGTCTTTCCTTTTACAAAAGGGAAAGACCTTACTGTATTTCTTCTGATTATTATTATTATTATTAAGGTCTTTCCTTTTACTAAAGGGAAAGACCTTACTGTATTTCTTCTGATTATTATTATTATTATTATTATTATTATTATTATTATTATTCTTTTTGTTCCGCCAAGTTAGCCTCCGTAACCGTAAGACGTGTCGCTTTCATATTCACACTTTGTATTCGTGTCATGAATACCTATCCGGAACTCACCCTGTTAGTCGAAAAATTTTGTCGGTTCGGAGTTATCCCTCCGAAACCAAAAAACCTTGTTATCGTTCCAACACCGTAACCGTAAAAGGTAGAGAAAAAACAAAGGGTGAAATTTGTTCAGGACCAGACCCCGGTTCTTCGTTACATTTGGATCGAAAAGATTCAACGACTCATTGGTAGAGTTATGCCCCTATGAAAATTTACCGGTGTCGGTGGACCACCAAAACTCAGAAACCGTAAGTCGTAGACACCTAGGATCTTCACCAATCATCATCAATTTATGTATCTTTGAAAAATACCTCAAGGTCAAATTTGTATGTTGACCTTGACCTTTGACCTAACACCTTGTTATGGGATAATCTCAGAAACCATTATACTTACAGATGTTTTAAATAGTGGAAAATGTTTGGATCATTATGGCGCAACTTTGTTACATTTTGACCAAAGAGATTTGACCATTCTATAAGGGGCATAACCCCTGTTTTAGGTTTCTGAAAACACAAAATCAGCTTTTACTATATAACCAAAGGTCCTAGACCCATGGGGTCTTCAGCAATGACATTGGGGACTAATGACCTTGACAAAGGTCAAAAGGTCAAAGGTCAAGGTCATGTCCCATATAGCGAATTTAGTGTTTTTAACCTTATTTAAAGGATTTTCAGTGTGTTTTAAAGCTTTTCAATACATTCTACGTCTATTGGGACATGTATTTTACATTAAAAAAGGAAAGACCTCTCAATTGTTCAAGAACAATTGACAGTTTAATTATTATTATTATTATTATTATTATTATTATTATTAAGGTCTTTCCTTTTTCTATAAGGAAAGACCTTACTGTATTTCTTCTGATTATTATTATTATTATTCTTCTTGTTCCGCCAAACTTTGACAAAATTTCCCTCCGTAACCGTAAACCATGTCGCTTTCATGTTCACACTTTGTATTGGTGTCATGAATACCTATCCGGAACTCACCCTGTGAGTCGAAATATTTTGTCGATTCGGAGTAATCCCTCCGAAACCCAAAAACCTTGTTATCGTTCCAACACCGTAACCGTAATAGGTAGAAAAAAAATGAAGGGTGAAATTTGTTCAAGACCAGACCCCGGTTCTTCGTTACATTTGGATCGAAAAGATTCAACGACTCATTGGTAGGGTTATGCCCCTATGAAAATTAACCGGTGTCGGTTGGCCACCAAAACTCAGAAACCGTAAGTCGTAGACACATAGGATCTTCACCAATCATCATCATTTCATGTATCTTTAAAAAATATCTCAAGGTCAAGATTGTATGTTGACCTTGACCTCTGACCTAACAGCTTGTTATGGGATAATCTCAGAAACCATTATACTTACAGAAGTTTTAAATGGTGGAAAATGTTTGGGTCATTATGGCGCAACTTTGTTACATTTTGATCAAAGAGATTTGACCTTTCTATAAGGGGCATAACCCCTGTTTTAGGTTTTTGAAAAGACAAAATCAGCTTTTACTATATAACCAAAGGTCCTAGACCCTTGGGGTCTTCAGTAATGGCATTGGGGACCAATGACCTTGACAAAGGTCAAAAGGTCAAAGGTCAAGGTCATGTCCCAGATAGCGAATTTAGTGTTTTTAACCTTATTTAAAGGATTTTTAGTGTGTTTTCGAGCTTTTTAAGGTTGACCTTGACCTTTTCAATACATTCTACGTCTGTTGGAACATGTATTTTACATTGAAAAAGGAAAGACCTCTCAATTGTTCAAGAACAATTGACAGTTTAATATTGTTCTTACATCTCTTCTGAAAAAAAAAATCCACATCCTTGTTATCAGTTGAACTCGGACACTACAAGTCTAATCGACCCCAAAATTTGCAGTCAGCAGGGCATACATGTACTTAAGGTTCATAAAACAACGTGGTGCAGATATCTCTCAAGACTTTTCCTAGAGAAAAAAAATTGCAATGCCGTATAAATTGCTTGCTAGGTCCGTAAATCTCAGTGAAATGCTACAATAAAATGTCCGCTCCTAGATTAAAATACTAATCTGTGTTACAAACTGGTGCTGAAAAATGTACATTTTAAGAAAATAATCGTTAAATGTGTATTAAAGTTCCACCGGTTCAATTAAATCCAAAACATGCACTGCTGGTGAACGGTGATCAAAATGTCAATTTCCTACAACGACAAAAGAAATTACATTGTGTACATTCCGTCTCTATACATGTTGTCTGTTCAACATCCCGACCTAAAGAGAAATAAAAAGACTAAGTTTTCGTTATTATAAACCCAAGTCACGTGGTGTCTCCTCAATCTGGCGCGCGCGCTGGACCTAAAATAAAATAAAAACTTTCCAAACTAAACATGAAACTTCCCCGGAATAATATAGACCCCTTACAGAAACAAACAAACAAACAAACAAACACACACACACACAACACACACACACACACACACACACACACACACACACACACAATCATGTTTCAAAGGGGGGAAAGACCGTTTACAATTGCTTTTTAAAAGCAATTGATTTATATTATTAAGGTCTTTCCTTTTACTAAAGGGAAAGACCTTACTGTATTTCTTCTGATTATTATTATTAAGGTCTTTCCTTTTACAAAAGGGAAAGACCTTACTGTATTTCTTCTGATTATTATTATTATTATTAAGGTCTTTCCTTTTACTAAAGGGAAAGACCTTACTGTATTTCTTCTGATTATTATTATTATTATTATTATTATTATTATTATTATTATTCTTTTTGTTCCGCCAAGTTAGCCTCCGTAACCGTAAGACGTGTCGCTTTCATATTCACACTTTGTATTCGTGTCATGAATACCTATCCGGAACTCACCCTGTTAGTCGAAAAATTTTGTCGGTTCGGAGTTATCCCTCCGAAACCAAAAAACCTTGTTATCGTTCCAACACCGTAACCGTAAAAGGTAGAGAAAAAACAAAGGGTGAAATTTGTTCAGGACCAGACCCCGGTTCTTCGTTACATTTGGATCGAAAAGATTCAACGACTCATTGGTAGAGTTATGCCCCTATGAAAATTTACCGGTGTCGGTGGACCACCAAAACTCAGAAACCGTAAGTCGTAGACACCTAGGATCTTCACCAATCATCATCAATTTATGTATCTTTGAAAAATACCTCAAGGTCAAATTTGTATGTTGACCTTGACCTTTGACCTAACACCTTGTTATGGGATAATCTCAGAAACCATTATACTTACAGATGTTTTAAATAGTGGAAAATGTTTGGATCATTATGGCGCAACTTTGTTACATTTTGACCAAAGAGATTTGACCATTCTATAAGGGGCATAACCCCTGTTTTAGGTTTCTGAAAACACAAAATCAGCTTTTACTATATAACCAAAGGTCCTAGACCCATGGGGTCTTCAGCAATGACATTGGGGACTAATGACCTTGACAAAGGTCAAAAGGTCAAAGGTCAAGGTCATGTCCCATATAGCGAATTTAGTGTTTTTAACCTTATTTAAAGGATTTTCAGTGTGTTTTAAAGCTTTTCAATACATTCTACGTCTATTGGGACATGTATTTTACATTAAAAAAGGAAAGACCTCTCAATTGTTCAAGAACAATTGACAGTTTAATTATTATTATTATTATTATTATTATTATTATTATTAAGGTCTTTCCTTTTTCTATAAGGAAAGACCTTACTGTATTTCTTCTGATTATTATTATTATTATTCTTCTTGTTCCGCCAAACTTTGACAAAATTTCCCTCCGTAACCGTAAACCATGTCGCTTTCATGTTCACACTTTGTATTGGTGTCATGAATACCTATCCGGAACTCACCCTGTGAGTCGAAATATTTTGTCGATTCGGAGTAATCCCTCCGAAACCCAAAAACCTTGTTATCGTTCCAACACCGTAACCGTAATAGGTAGAAAAAAAATGAAGGGTGAAATTTGTTCAAGACCAGACCCCGGTTCTTCGTTACATTTGGATCGAAAAGATTCAACGACTCATTGGTAGGGTTATGCCCCTATGAAAATTAACCGGTGTCGGTTGGCCACCAAAACTCAGAAACCGTAAGTCGTAGACACATAGGATCTTCACCAATCATCATCATTTCATGTATCTTTAAAAAATATCTCAAGGTCAAGATTGTATGTTGACCTTGACCTCTGACCTAACAGCTTGTTATGGGATAATCTCAGAAACCATTATACTTACAGAAGTTTTAAATGGTGGAAAATGTTTGGGTCATTATGGCGCAACTTTGTTACATTTTGATCAAAGAGATTTGACCTTTCTATAAGGGGCATAACCCCTGTTTTAGGTTTTTGAAAAGACAAAATCAGCTTTTACTATATAACCAAAGGTCCTAGACCCTTGGGGTCTTCAGTAATGGCATTGGGGACCAATGACCTTGACAAAGGTCAAAAGGTCAAAGGTCAAGGTCATGTCCCAGATAGCGAATTTAGTGTTTTTAACCTTATTTAAAGGATTTTTAGTGTGTTTTCGAGCTTTTTAAGGTTGACCTTGACCTTTTCAATACATTCTACGTCTGTTGGAACATGTATTTTACATTGAAAAAGGAAAGACCTCTCAATTGTTCAAGAACAATTGACAGTTTAATATTGTTCTTACATCTCTTCTGAAAAAAAAAATCCACATCCTTGTTATCAGTTGAACTCGGACACTACAAGTCTAATCGACCCCAAAATTTGCAGTCAGCAGGGCATACATGTACTTAAGGTTCATAAAACAACGTGGTGCAGATATCTCTCAAGACTTTTCCTAGAGAAAAAAAATTGCAATGCCGTATAAATTGCTTGCTAGGTCCGTAAATCTCAGTGAAATGCTACAATAAAATGTCCGCTCCTAGATTAAAATACTAATCTGTGTTACAAACTGGTGCTGAAAAATGTACATTTTAAGAAAATAATCGTTAAATGTGTATTAAAGTTCCACCGGTTCAATTAAATCCAAAACATGCACTGCTGGTGAACGGTGATCAAAATGTCAATTTCCTACAACGACAAAAGAAATTACATTGTGTACATTCCGTCTCTATACATGTTGTCTGTTCAACATCCCGACCTAAAGAGAAATAAAAAGACTAAGTTTTCGTTATTATAAACCCAAGTCACGTGGTGTCTCCTCAATCTGGCGCGCGCGCTGGACCTAAAATAAAATAAAAACTTTCCAAACTAAACATGAAACTTCCCCGGAATAATATAGACCCCTTACAGAAACAAACAAACAAACAAACAAACACACACACACACACACACACACACACACACACACACACACACACACACACACACAATCATGTTTCAAAGGGGGGAAAGACCGTTTACAATTGCTTTTTAAAAGCAATTGATTTATATTATTAAGGTCTTTCCTTTTACTAAAGGGAAAGACCTTACTGTATTTCTTCTGATTATTATTATTAAGGTCTTTCCTTTTACAAAAGGGAAAGACCTTACTGTATTTCTTCTGATTATTATTATTATTATTAAGGTCTTTCCTTTTACTAAAGGGAAAGACCTTACTGTATTTCTTCTGATTATTATTATTATTATTATTATTATTATTATTATTATTATTCTTTTTGTTCCGCCAAGTTAGCCTCCGTAACCGTAAGACGTGTCGCTTTCATATTCACACTTTGTATTCGTGTCATGAATACCTATCCGGAACTCACCCTGTTAGTCGAAAAATTTTGTCGGTTCGGAGTTATCCCTCCGAAACCAAAAAACCTTGTTATCGTTCCAACACCGTAACCGTAAAAGGTAGAGAAAAAACAAAGGGTGAAATTTGTTCAGGACCAGACCCCGGTTCTTCGTTACATTTGGATCGAAAAGATTCAACGACTCATTGGTAGAGTTATGCCCCTATGAAAATTTACCGGTGTCGGTGGACCACCAAAACTCAGAAACCGTAAGTCGTAGACACCTAGGATCTTCACCAATCATCATCAATTTATGTATCTTTGAAAAATACCTCAAGGTCAAATTTGTATGTTGACCTTGACCTTTGACCTAACACCTTGTTATGGGATAATCTCAGAAACCATTATACTTACAGATGTTTTAAATAGTGGAAAATGTTTGGATCATTATGGCGCAACTTTGTTACATTTTGACCAAAGAGATTTGACCATTCTATAAGGGGCATAACCCCTGTTTTAGGTTTCTGAAAACACAAAATCAGCTTTTACTATATAACCAAAGGTCCTAGACCCATGGGGTCTTCAGCAATGACATTGGGGACTAATGACCTTGACAAAGGTCAAAAGGTCAAAGGTCAAGGTCATGTCCCATATAGCGAATTTAGTGTTTTTAACCTTATTTAAAGGATTTTCAGTGTGTTTTAAAGCTTTTCAATACATTCTACGTCTATTGGGACATGTATTTTACATTAAAAAAGGAAAGACCTCTCAATTGTTCAAGAACAATTGACAGTTTAATTATTATTATTATTATTATTATTATTATTATTATTAAGGTCTTTCCTTTTTCTATAAGGAAAGACCTTACTGTATTTCTTCTGATTATTATTATTATTATTCTTCTTGTTCCGCCAAACTTTGACAAAATTTCCCTCCGTAACCGTAAACCATGTCGCTTTCATGTTCACACTTTGTATTGGTGTCATGAATACCTATCCGGAACTCACCCTGTGAGTCGAAATATTTTGTCGATTCGGAGTAATCCCTCCGAAACCCAAAAACCTTGTTATCGTTCCAACACCGTAACCGTAATAGGTAGAAAAAAAATGAAGGGTGAAATTTGTTCAAGACCAGACCCCGGTTCTTCGTTACATTTGGATCGAAAAGATTCAACGACTCATTGGTAGGGTTATGCCCCTATGAAAATTAACCGGTGTCGGTTGGCCACCAAAACTCAGAAACCGTAAGTCGTAGACACATAGGATCTTCACCAATCATCATCATTTCATGTATCTTTAAAAAATATCTCAAGGTCAAGATTGTATGTTGACCTTGACCTCTGACCTAACAGCTTGTTATGGGATAATCTCAGAAACCATTATACTTACAGAAGTTTTAAATGGTGGAAAATGTTTGGGTCATTATGGCGCAACTTTGTTACATTTTGATCAAAGAGATTTGACCTTTCTATAAGGGGCATAACCCCTGTTTTAGGTTTTTGAAAAGACAAAATCAGCTTTTACTATATAACCAAAGGTCCTAGACCCTTGGGGTCTTCAGTAATGGCATTGGGGACCAATGACCTTGACAAAGGTCAAAAGGTCAAAGGTCAAGGTCATGTCCCAGATAGCGAATTTAGTGTTTTTAACCTTATTTAAAGGATTTTTAGTGTGTTTTCGAGCTTTTTAAGGTTGACCTTGACCTTTTCAATACATTCTACGTCTGTTGGAACATGTATTTTACATTGAAAAAGGAAAGACCTCTCAATTGTTCAAGAACAATTGACAGTTTAATATTGTTCTTACATCTCTTCTGAAAAAAAAAATCCACATCCTTGTTATCAGTTGAACTCGGACACTACAAGTCTAATCGACCCCAAAATTTGCAGTCAGCAGGGCATACATGTACTTAAGGTTCATAAAACAACGTGGTGCAGATATCTCTCAAGACTTTTCCTAGAGAAAAAAAATTGCAATGCCGTATAAATTGCTTGCTAGGTCCGTAAATCTCAGTGAAATGCTACAATAAAATGTCCGCTCCTAGATTAAAATACTAATCTGTGTTACAAACTGGTGCTGAAAAATGTACATTTTAAGAAAATAATCGTTAAATGTGTATTAAAGTTCCACCGGTTCAATTAAATCCAAAACATGCACTGCTGGTGAACGGTGATCAAAATGTCAATTTCCTACAACGACAAAAGAAATTACATTGTGTACATTCCGTCTCTATACATGTTGTCTGTTCAACATCCCGACCTAAAGAGAAATAAAAAGACTAAGTTTTCGTTATTATAAACCCAAGTCACGTGGTGTCTCCTCAATCTGGCGCGCGCGCTGGACCTAAAATAAAATAAAAACTTTCCAAACTAAACATGAAACTTCCCCGGAATAATATAGACCCCTTACAGAAACAAACAAACAAACAAACAACACACACACACACACACACACACACACACACACACACACACACACACACACACACAATCATGTTTCAAAGGGGGGAAAGACCGTTTACAATTGCTTTTTAAAAGCAATTGATTTATATTATTAAGGTCTTTCCTTTTACTAAAGGGAAAGACCTTACTGTATTTCTTCTGATTATTATTATTAAGGTCTTTCCTTTTACAAAAGGGAAAGACCTTACTGTATTTCTTCTGATTATTATTATTATTATTAAGGTCTTTCCTTTTACTAAAGGGAAAGACCTTACTGTATTTCTTCTGATTATTATTATTATTATTATTATTATTATTATTATTATTATTCTTTTTGTTCCGCCAAGTTAGCCTCCGTAACCGTAAGACGTGTCGCTTTCATATTCACACTTTGTATTCGTGTCATGAATACCTATCCGGAACTCACCCTGTTAGTCGAAAAATTTTGTCGGTTCGGAGTTATCCCTCCGAAACCAAAAAACCTTGTTATCGTTCCAACACCGTAACCGTAAAAGGTAGAGAAAAAACAAAGGGTGAAATTTGTTCAGGACCAGACCCCGGTTCTTCGTTACATTTGGATCGAAAAGATTCAACGACTCATTGGTAGAGTTATGCCCCTATGAAAATTTACCGGTGTCGGTGGACCACCAAAACTCAGAAACCGTAAGTCGTAGACACCTAGGATCTTCACCAATCATCATCAATTTATGTATCTTTGAAAAATACCTCAAGGTCAAATTTGTATGTTGACCTTGACCTTTGACCTAACACCTTGTTATGGGATAATCTCAGAAACCATTATACTTACAGATGTTTTAAATAGTGGAAAATGTTTGGATCATTATGGCGCAACTTTGTTACATTTTGACCAAAGAGATTTGACCATTCTATAAGGGGCATAACCCCTGTTTTAGGTTTCTGAAAACACAAAATCAGCTTTTACTATATAACCAAAGGTCCTAGACCCATGGGGTCTTCAGCAATGACATTGGGGACTAATGACCTTGACAAAGGTCAAAAGGTCAAAGGTCAAGGTCATGTCCCATATAGCGAATTTAGTGTTTTTAACCTTATTTAAAGGATTTTCAGTGTGTTTTAAAGCTTTTCAATACATTCTACGTCTATTGGGACATGTATTTTACATTAAAAAAGGAAAGACCTCTCAATTGTTCAAGAACAATTGACAGTTTAATTATTATTATTATTATTATTATTATTATTATTATTAAGGTCTTTCCTTTTTCTATAAGGAAAGACCTTACTGTATTTCTTCTGATTATTATTATTATTATTCTTCTTGTTCCGCCAAACTTTGACAAAATTTCCCTCCGTAACCGTAAACCATGTCGCTTTCATGTTCACACTTTGTATTGGTGTCATGAATACCTATCCGGAACTCACCCTGTGAGTCGAAATATTTTGTCGATTCGGAGTAATCCCTCCGAAACCCAAAAACCTTGTTATCGTTCCAACACCGTAACCGTAATAGGTAGAAAAAAAATGAAGGGTGAAATTTGTTCAAGACCAGACCCCGGTTCTTCGTTACATTTGGATCGAAAAGATTCAACGACTCATTGGTAGGGTTATGCCCCTATGAAAATTAACCGGTGTCGGTTGGCCACCAAAACTCAGAAACCGTAAGTCGTAGACACATAGGATCTTCACCAATCATCATCATTTCATGTATCTTTAAAAAATATCTCAAGGTCAAGATTGTATGTTGACCTTGACCTCTGACCTAACAGCTTGTTATGGGATAATCTCAGAAACCATTATACTTACAGAAGTTTTAAATGGTGGAAAATGTTTGGGTCATTATGGCGCAACTTTGTTACATTTTGATCAAAGAGATTTGACCTTTCTATAAGGGGCATAACCCCTGTTTTAGGTTTTTGAAAAGACAAAATCAGCTTTTACTATATAACCAAAGGTCCTAGACCCTTGGGGTCTTCAGTAATGGCATTGGGGACCAATGACCTTGACAAAGGTCAAAAGGTCAAAGGTCAAGGTCATGTCCCAGATAGCGAATTTAGTGTTTTTAACCTTATTTAAAGGATTTTTAGTGTGTTTTCGAGCTTTTTAAGGTTGACCTTGACCTTTTCAATACATTCTACGTCTGTTGGAACATGTATTTTACATTGAAAAAGGAAAGACCTCTCAATTGTTCAAGAACAATTGACAGTTTAATATTGTTCTTACATCTCTTCTGAAAAAAAAAATCCACATCCTTGTTATCAGTTGAACTCGGACACTACAAGTCTAATCGACCCCAAAATTTGCAGTCAGCAGGGCATACATGTACTTAAGGTTCATAAAACAACGTGGTGCAGATATCTCTCAAGACTTTTCCTAGAGAAAAAAAATTGCAATGCCGTATAAATTGCTTGCTAGGTCCGTAAATCTCAGTGAAATGCTACAATAAAATGTCCGCTCCTAGATTAAAATACTAATCTGTGTTACAAACTGGTGCTGAAAAATGTACATTTTAAGAAAATAATCGTTAAATGTGTATTAAAGTTCCACCGGTTCAATTAAATCCAAAACATGCACTGCTGGTGAACGGTGATCAAAATGTCAATTTCCTACAACGACAAAAGAAATTACATTGTGTACATTCCGTCTCTATACATGTTGTCTGTTCAACATCCCGACCTAAAGAGAAATAAAAAGACTAAGTTTTCGTTATTATAAACCCAAGTCACGTGGTGTCTCCTCAATCTGGCGCGCGCGCTGGACCTAAAATAAAATAAAAACTTTCCAAACTAAACATGAAACTTCCCCGGAATAATATAGACCCCTTACAGAAACAAACAAACAAACAAACAAACACACACACACACAAACACACACACACACACACACACACACACACACACACAATCATGTTTCAAAGGGGGGAAAGACCGTTTACAATTGCTTTTTAAAAGCAATTGATTTATATTATTAAGGTCTTTCCTTTTACTAAAGGGAAAGACCTTACTGTATTTCTTCTGATTATTATTATTAAGGTCTTTCCTTTTACAAAAGGGAAAGACCTTACTGTATTTCTTCTGATTATTATTATTATTATTAAGGTCTTTCCTTTTACTAAAGGGAAAGACCTTACTGTATTTCTTCTGATTATTATTATTATTATTATTATTATTATTATTATTATTATTCTTTTTGTTCCGCCAAGTTAGCCTCCGTAACCGTAAGACGTGTCGCTTTCATATTCACACTTTGTATTCGTGTCATGAATACCTATCCGGAACTCACCCTGTTAGTCGAAAAATTTTGTCGGTTCGGAGTTATCCCTCCGAAACCAAAAAACCTTGTTATCGTTCCAACACCGTAACCGTAAAAGGTAGAGAAAAAACAAAGGGTGAAATTTGTTCAGGACCAGACCCCGGTTCTTCGTTACATTTGGATCGAAAAGATTCAACGACTCATTGGTAGAGTTATGCCCCTATGAAAATTTACCGGTGTCGGTGGACCACCAAAACTCAGAAACCGTAAGTCGTAGACACCTAGGATCTTCACCAATCATCATCAATTTATGTATCTGTGAAAAATACCTCAAGGTCAAATTTGTATGTTGACCTTGACCTTTGACCTAACACCTTGTTATGGGATAATCTCAGAAACCATTATACTTACAGATGTTTTAAATAGTGGAAAATGTTTGGATCATTATGGCGCAACTTTGTTACATTTTGACCAAAGAGATTTGACCATTCTATAAGGGGCATAACCCCTGTTTTAGGTTTCTGAAAACACAAAATCAGCTTTTACTATATAACCAAAGGTCCTAGACCCATGGGGTCTTCAGCAATGACATTGGGGACTAATGACCTTGACAAAGGTCAAAAGGTCAAAGGTCAAGGTCATGTCCCATATAGCGAATTTAGTGTTTTTAACCTTATTTAAAGGATTTTCAGTGTGTTTTAAAGCTTTTCAATACATTCTACGTCTATTGGGACATGTATTTTACATTAAAAAAGGAAAGACCTCTCAATTGTTCAAGAACAATTGACAGTTTAATTATTATTATTATTATTATTATTATTATTATTATTAAGGTCTTTCCTTTTTCTATAAGGAAAGACCTTACTGTATTTCTTCTGATTATTATTATTATTATTCTTCTTGTTCCGCCAAACTTTGACAAAATTTCCCTCCGTAACCGTAAACCATGTCGCTTTCATGTTCACACTTTGTATTGGTGTCATGAATACCTATCCGGAACTCACCCTGTGAGTCGAAATATTTTGTCGATTCGGAGTAATCCCTCCGAAACCCAAAAACCTTGTTATCGTTCCAACACCGTAACCGTAATAGGTAGAAAAAAAATGAAGGGTGAAATTTGTTCAAGACCAGACCCCGGTTCTTCGTTACATTTGGATCGAAAAGATTCAAAGACTCATTGGTAGGGTTATGCCCCTATGAAAATTAACCGGTGTCGGTTGGCCACCAAAACTCAGAAACCGTAAGTCGTAGACACATAGGATCTTCACCAATCATCATCATTTCATGTATCTTTAAAAAATATCTCAAGGTCAAGATTGTATGTTGACCTTGACCTCTGACCTAACAGCTTGTTATGGGATAATCTCAGAAACCATTATACTTACAGAAGTTTTAAATGGTGGAAAATGTTTGGGTCATTATGGCGCAACTTTGTTACATTTTGATCAAAGAGATTTGACCTTTCTATAAGGGGCATAACCCCTGTTTTAGGTTTTTGAAAAGACAAAATCAGCTTTTACTATATAACCAAAGGTCCTAGACCCTTGGGGTCTTCAGTAATGGCATTGGGGACCAATGACCTTGACAAAGGTCAAAAGGTCAAAGGTCAAGGTCATGTCCCAGATAGCGAATTTAGTGTTTTTAACCTTATTTAAAGGATTTTTAGTGTGTTTTCGAGCTTTTTAAGGTTGACCTTGACCTTTTCAATACATTCTACGTCTGTTGGAACATGTATTTTACATTGAAAAAGGAAAGACCTCTCAATTGTTCAAGAACAATTGACAGTTTAATATTGTTCTTACATCTCTTCTGAAAAAAAAAATCCACATCCTTGTTATCAGTTGAACTCGGACACTACAAGTCTAATCGACCCCAAAATTTGCAGTCAGCAGGGCATACATGTACTTAAGGTTCATAAAACAACGTGGTGCAGATATCTCTCAAGACTTTTCCTAGAGAAAAAAAATTGCAATGCCGTATAAATTGCTTGCTAGGTCCGTAAATCTCAGTGAAATGCTACAATAAAATGTCCGCTCCTAGATTAAAATACTAATCTGTGTTACAAACTGGTGCTGAAAAATGTACATTTTAAGAAAATAATCGTTAAATGTGTATTAAAGTTCCACCGGTTCAATTAAATCCAAAACATGCACTGCTGGTGAACGGTGATCAAAATGTCAATTTCCTACAACGACAAAAGAAATTACATTGTGTACATTCCGTCTCTATACATGTTGTCTGTTCAACATCCCGACCTAAAGAGAAATAAAAAGACTAAGTTTTCGTTATTATAAACCCAAGTCACGTGGTGTCTCCTCAATCTGGCGCGCGCGCTGGACCTAAAATAAAATAAAAACTTTCCAAACTAAACATGAAACTTCCCCGGAATAATATAGACCCCTTACAGAAACAAACAAACAAACAAACAAACACACACACACACACACACACACACACACACACACACACACACACACACACACAATCATGTTTCAAAGGGGGGAAAGACCGTTTACAATTGCTTTTTAAAAGCAATTGATTTATATTATTAAGGTCTTTCCTTTTACTAAAGGGAAAGACCTTACTGTATTTCTTCTGATTATTATTATTAAGGTCTTTCCTTTTACAAAAGGGAAAGACCTTACTGTATTTCTTCTGATTATTATTATTATTATTAAGGTCTTTCCTTTTACTAAAGGGAAAGACCTTACTGTATTTCTTCTGATTATTATTATTATTATTATTATTATTATTATTATTATTATTCTTTTTGTTCCGCCAAGTTAGCCTCCGTAACCGTAAGACGTGTCGCTTTCATATTCACACTTTGTATTCGTGTCATGAATACCTATCCGGAACTCACCCTGTTAGTCGAAAAATTTTGTCGGTTCGGAGTTATCCCTCCGAAACCAAAAAACCTTGTTATCGTTCCAACACCGTAACCGTAAAAGGTAGAGAAAAAACAAAGGGTGAAATTTGTTCAGGACCAGACCCCGGTTCTTCGTTACATTTGGATCGAAAAGATTCAACGACTCATTGGTAGAGTTATGCCCCTATGAAAATTTACCGGTGTCGGTGGACCACCAAAACTCAGAAACCGTAAGTCGTAGACACCTAGGATCTTCACCAATCATCATCAATTTATGTATCTTTGAAAAATACCTCAAGGTCAAATTTGTATGTTGACCTTGACCTTTGACCTAACACCTTGTTATGGGATAATCTCAGAAACCATTATACTTACAGATGTTTTAAATAGTGGAAAATGTTTGGATCATTATGGCGCAACTTTGTTACATTTTGACCAAAGAGATTTGACCATTCTATAAGGGGCATAACCCCTGTTTTAGGTTTCTGAAAACACAAAATCAGCTTTTACTATATAACCAAAGGTCCTAGACCCATGGGGTCTTCAGCAATGACATTGGGGACTAATGACCTTGACAAAGGTCAAAAGGTCAAAGGTCAAGGTCATGTCCCATATAGCGAATTTAGTGTTTTTAACCTTATTTAAAGGATTTTCAGTGTGTTTTAAAGCTTTTCAATACATTCTACGTCTATTGGGACATGTATTTTACATTAAAAAAGGAAAGACCTCTCAATTGTTCAAGAACAATTGACAGTTTAATTATTATTATTATTATTATTATTATTATTATTATTAAGGTCTTTCCTTTTTCTATAAGGAAAGACCTTACTGTATTTCTTCTGATTATTATTATTATTATTCTTCTTGTTCCGCCAAACTTTGACAAAATTTCCCTCCGTAACCGTAAACCATGTCGCTTTCATGTTCACACTTTGTATTGGTGTCATGAATACCTATCCGGAACTCACCCTGTGAGTCGAAATATTTTGTCGATTCGGAGTAATCCCTCCGAAACCCAAAAACCTTGTTATCGTTCCAACACCGTAACCGTAATAGGTAGAAAAAAAATGAAGGGTGAAATTTGTTCAAGACCAGACCCCGGTTCTTCGTTACATTTGGATCGAAAAGATTCAACGACTCATTGGTAGGGTTATGCCCCTATGAAAATTAACCGGTGTCGGTTGGCCACCAAAACTCAGAAACCGTAAGTCGTAGACACATAGGATCTTCACCAATCATCATCATTTCATGTATCTTTAAAAAATATCTCAAGGTCAAGATTGTATGTTGACCTTGACCTCTGACCTAACAGCTTGTTATGGGATAATCTCAGAAACCATTATACTTACAGAAGTTTTAAATGGTGGAAAATGTTTGGGTCATTATGGCGCAACTTTGTTACATTTTGATCAAAGAGATTTGACCTTTCTATAAGGGGCATAACCCCTGTTTTAGGTTTTTGAAAAGACAAAATCAGCTTTTACTATATAACCAAAGGTCCTAGACCCTTGGGGTCTTCAGTAATGGCATTGGGGACCAATGACCTTGACAAAGGTCAAAAGGTCAAAGGTCAAGGTCATGTCCCAGATAGCGAATTTAGTGTTTTTAACCTTATTTAAAGGATTTTTAGTGTGTTTTCGAGCTTTTTAAGGTTGACCTTGACCTTTTCAATACATTCTACGTCTGTTGGAACATGTATTTTACATTGAAAAAGGAAAGACCTCTCAATTGTTCAAGAACAATTGACAGTTTAATATTGTTCTTACATCTCTTCTGAAAAAAAAAATCCACATCCTTGTTATCAGTTGAACTCGGACACTACAAGTCTAATCGACCCCAAAATTTGCAGTCAGCAGGGCATACATGTACTTAAGGTTCATAAAACAACGTGGTGCAGATATCTCTCAAGACTTTTCCTAGAGAAAAAAAATTGCAATGCCGTATAAATTGCTTGCTAGGTCCGTAAATCTCAGTGAAATGCTACAATAAAATGTCCGCTCCTAGATTAAAATACTAATCTGTGTTACAAACTGGTGCTGAAAAATGTACATTTTAAGAAAATAATCGTTAAATGTGTATTAAAGTTCCACCGGTTCAATTAAATCCAAAACATGCACTGCTGGTGAACGGTGATCAAAATGTCAATTTCCTACAACGACAAAAGAAATTACATTGTGTACATTCCGTCTCTATACATGTTGTCTGTTCAACATCCCGACCTAAAGAGAAATAAAAAGACTAAGTTTTCGTTATTATAAACCCAAGTCACGTGGTGTCTCCTCAATCTGGCGCGCGCGCTGGACCTAAAATAAAATAAAAACTTTCCAAACTAAACATGAAACTTCCCCGGAATAATATAGACCCCTTACAGAAACAAACAAACAAACAAACAACACACACACACACACACACACACACACACACACACACACACACACACACACACACAATCATGTTTCAAAGGGGGGAAAGACCGTTTACAATTGCTTTTTAAAAGCAATTGATTTATATTATTAAGGTCTTTCCTTTTACTAAAGGGAAAGACCTTACTGTATTTCTTCTGATTATTATTATTAAGGTCTTTCCTTTTACAAAAGGGAAAGACCTTACTGTATTTCTTCTGATTATTATTATTATTATTAAGGTCTTTCCTTTTACTAAAGGGAAAGACCTTACTGTATTTCTTCTGATTATTATTATTATTATTATTATTATTATTATTATTATTATTCTTTTTGTTCCGCCAAGTTAGCCTCCGTAACCGTAAGACGTGTCGCTTTCATATTCACACTTTGTATTCGTGTCATGAATACCTATCCGGAACTCACCCTGTTAGTCGAAAAATTTTGTCGGTTCGGAGTTATCCCTCCGAAACCAAAAAACCTTGTTATCGTTCCAACACCGTAACCGTAAAAGGTAGAGAAAAAACAAAGGGTGAAATTTGTTCAGGACCAGACCCCGGTTCTTCGTTACATTTGGATCGAAAAGATTCAACGACTCATTGGTAGAGTTATGCCCCTATGAAAATTTACCGGTGTCGGTGGACCACCAAAACTCAGAAACCGTAAGTCGTAGACACCTAGGATCTTCACCAATCATCATCAATTTATGTATCTTTGAAAAATACCTCAAGGTCAAATTTGTATGTTGACCTTGACCTTTGACCTAACACCTTGTTATGGGATAATCTCAGAAACCATTATACTTACAGATGTTTTAAATAGTGGAAAATGTTTGGATCATTATGGCGCAACTTTGTTACATTTTGACCAAAGAGATTTGACCATTCTATAAGGGGCATAACCCCTGTTTTAGGTTTCTGAAAACACAAAATCAGCTTTTACTATATAACCAAAGGTCCTAGACCCATGGGGTCTTCAGCAATGACATTGGGGACTAATGACCTTGACAAAGGTCAAAAGGTCAAAGGTCAAGGTCATGTCCCATATAGCGAATTTAGTGTTTTTAACCTTATTTAAAGGATTTTCAGTGTGTTTTAAAGCTTTTCAATACATTCTACGTCTATTGGGACATGTATTTTACATTAAAAAAGGAAAGACCTCTCAATTGTTCAAGAACAATTGACAGTTTAATTATTATTATTATTATTATTATTATTATTATTATTAAGGTCTTTCCTTTTTCTATAAGGAAAGACCTTACTGTATTTCTTCTGATTATTATTATTATTATTCTTCTTGTTCCGCCAAACTTTGACAAAATTTCCCTCCGTAACCGTAAACCATGTCGCTTTCATGTTCACACTTTGTATTGGTGTCATGAATACCTATCCGGAACTCACCCTGTGAGTCGAAATATTTTGTCGATTCGGAGTAATCCCTCCGAAACCCAAAAACCTTGTTATCGTTCCAACACCGTAACCGTAATAGGTAGAAAAAAAATGAAGGGTGAAATTTGTTCAAGACCAGACCCCGGTTCTTCGTTACATTTGGATCGAAAAGATTCAACGACTCATTGGTAGGGTTATGCCCCTATGAAAATTAACCGGTGTCGGTTGGCCACCAAAACTCAGAAACCGTAAGTCGTAGACACATAGGATCTTCACCAATCATCATCATTTCATGTATCTTTAAAAAATATCTCAAGGTCAAGATTGTATGTTGACCTTGACCTCTGACCTAACAGCTTGTTATGGGATAATCTCAGAAACCATTATACTTACAGAAGTTTTAAATGGTGGAAAATGTTTGGGTCATTATGGCGCAACTTTGTTACATTTTGATCAAAGAGATTTGACCTTTCTATAAGGGGCATAACCCCTGTTTTAGGTTTTTGAAAAGACAAAATCAGCTTTTACTATATAACCAAAGGTCCTAGACCCTTGGGGTCTTCAGTAATGGCATTGGGGACCAATGACCTTGACAAAGGTCAAAAGGTCAAAGGTCAAGGTCATGTCCCAGATAGCGAATTTAGTGTTTTTAACCTTATTTAAAGGATTTTTAGTGTGTTTTCGAGCTTTTTAAGGTTGACCTTGACCTTTTCAATACATTCTACGTCTGTTGGAACATGTATTTTACATTGAAAAAGGAAAGACCTCTCAATTGTTCAAGAACAATTGACAGTTTAATATTGTTCTTACATCTCTTCTGAAAAAAAAAATCCACATCCTTGTTATCAGTTGAACTCGGACACTACAAGTCTAATCGACCCCAAAATTTGCAGTCAGCAGGGCATACATGTACTTAAGGTTCATAAAACAACGTGGTGCAGATATCTCTCAAGACTTTTCCTAGAGAAAAAAAATTGCAATGCCGTATAAATTGCTTGCTAGGTCCGTAAATCTCAGTGAAATGCTACAATAAAATGTCCGCTCCTAGATTAAAATACTAATCTGTGTTACAAACTGGTGCTGAAAAATGTACATTTTAAGAAAATAATCGTTAAATGTGTATTAAAGTTCCACCGGTTCAATTAAATCCAAAACATGCACTGCTGGTGAACGGTGATCAAAATGTCAATTTCCTACAACGACAAAAGAAATTACATTGTGTACATTCCGTCTCTATACATGTTGTCTGTTCAACATCCCGACCTAAAGAGAAATAAAAAGACTAAGTTTTCGTTATTATAAACCCAAGTCACGTGGTGTCTCCTCAATCTGGCGCGCGCGCTGGACCTAAAATAAAATAAAAACTTTCCAAACTAAACATGAAACTTCCCCGGAATAATATAGACCCCTTACAGAAACAAACAAACAAACAAACAAACACACACACACACAACACACACACACACACACACACACACACACACACACACAATCATGTTTCAAAGGGGGGAAAGACCGTTTACAATTGCTTTTTAAAAGCAATTGATTTATATTATTAAGGTCTTTCCTTTTACTAAAGGGAAAGACCTTACTGTATTTCTTCTGATTATTATTATTAAGGTCTTTCCTTTTACAAAAGGGAAAGACCTTACTGTATTTCTTCTGATTATTATTATTATTATTAAGGTCTTTCCTTTTACTAAAGGGAAAGACCTTACTGTATTTCTTCTGATTATTATTATTATTATTATTATTATTATTATTATTATTATTCTTTTTGTTCCGCCAAGTTAGCCTCCGTAACCGTAAGACGTGTCGCTTTCATATTCACACTTTGTATTCGTGTCATGAATACCTATCCGGAACTCACCCTGTTAGTCGAAAAATTTTGTCGGTTCGGAGTTATCCCTCCGAAACCAAAAAACCTTGTTATCGTTCCAACACCGTAACCGTAAAAGGTAGAGAAAAAACAAAGGGTGAAATTTGTTCAGGACCAGACCCCGGTTCTTCGTTACATTTGGATCGAAAAGATTCAACGACTCATTGGTAGAGTTATGCCCCTATGAAAATTTACCGGTGTCGGTGGACCACCAAAACTCAGAAACCGTAAGTCGTAGACACCTAGGATCTTCACCAATCATCATCAATTTATGTATCTTTGAAAAATACCTCAAGGTCAAATTTGTATGTTGACCTTGACCTTTGACCTAACACCTTGTTATGGGATAATCTCAGAAACCATTATACTTACAGATGTTTTAAATAGTGGAAAATGTTTGGATCATTATGGCGCAACTTTGTTACATTTTGACCAAAGAGATTTGACCATTCTATAAGGGGCATAACCCCTGTTTTAGGTTTCTGAAAACACAAAATCAGCTTTTACTATATAACCAAAGGTCCTAGACCCATGGGGTCTTCAGCAATGACATTGGGGACTAATGACCTTGACAAAGGTCAAAAGGTCAAAGGTCAAGGTCATGTCCCATATAGCGAATTTAGTGTTTTTAACCTTATTTAAAGGATTTTCAGTGTGTTTTAAAGCTTTTCAATACATTCTACGTCTATTGGGACATGTATTTTACATTAAAAAAGGAAAGACCTCTCAATTGTTCAAGAACAATTGACAGTTTAATTATTATTATTATTATTATTATTATTATTATTATTAAGGTCTTTCCTTTTTCTATAAGGAAAGACCTTACTGTATTTCTTCTGATTATTATTATTATTATTCTTCTTGTTCCGCCAAACTTTGACAAAATTTCCCTCCGTAACCGTAAACCATGTCGCTTTCATGTTCACACTTTGTATTGGTGTCATGAATACCTATCCGGAACTCACCCTGTGAGTCGAAATATTTTGTCGATTCGGAGTAATCCCTCCGAAACCCAAAAACCTTGTTATCGTTCCAACACCGTAACCGTAATAGGTAGAAAAAAAATGAAGGGTGAAATTTGTTCAAGACCAGACCCCGGTTCTTCGTTACATTTGGATCGAAAAGATTCAACGACTCATTGGTAGGGTTATGCCCCTATGAAAATTAACCGGTGTCGGTTGGCCACCAAAACTCAGAAACCGTAAGTCGTAGACACATAGGATCTTCACCAATCATCATCATTTCATGTATCTTTAAAAAATATCTCAAGGTCAAGATTGTATGTTGACCTTGACCTCTGACCTAACAGCTTGTTATGGGATAATCTCAGAAACCATTATACTTACAGAAGTTTTAAATGGTGGAAAATGTTTGGGTCATTATGGCGCAACTTTGTTACATTTTGATCAAAGAGATTTGACCTTTCTATAAGGGGCATAACCCCTGTTTTAGGTTTTTGAAAAGACAAAATCAGCTTTTACTATATAACCAAAGGTCCTAGACCCTTGGGGTCTTCAGTAATGGCATTGGGGACCAATGACCTTGACAAAGGTCAAAAGGTCAAAGGTCAAGGTCATGTCCCAGATAGCGAATTTAGTGTTTTTAACCTTATTTAAAGGATTTTTAGTGTGTTTTCGAGCTTTTTAAGGTTGACCTTGACCTTTTCAATACATTCTACGTCTGTTGGAACATGTATTTTACATTGAAAAAGGAAAGACCTCTCAATTGTTCAAGAACAATTGACAGTTTAATATTGTTCTTACATCTCTTCTGAAAAAAAAAATCCACATCCTTGTTATCAGTTGAACTCGGACACTACAAGTCTAATCGACCCCAAAATTTGCAGTCAGCAGGGCATACATGTACTTAAGGTTCATAAAACAACGTGGTGCAGATATCTCTCAAGACTTTTCCTAGAGAAAAAAAATTGCAATGCCGTATAAATTGCTTGCTAGGTCCGTAAATCTCAGTGAAATGCTACAATAAAATGTCCGCTCCTAGATTAAAATACTAATCTGTGTTACAAACTGGTGCTGAAAAATGTACATTTTAAGAAAATAATCGTTAAATGTGTATTAAAGTTCCACCGGTTCAATTAAATCCAAAACATGCACTGCTGGTGAACGGTGATCAAAATGTCAATTTCCTACAACGACAAAAGAAATTACATTGTGTACATTCCGTCTCTATACATGTTGTCTGTTCAACATCCCGACCTAAAGAGAAATAAAAAGACTAAGTTTTCGTTATTATAAACCCAAGTCACGTGGTGTCTCCTCAATCTGGCGCGCGCGCTGGACCTAAAATAAAATAAAAACTTTCCAAACTAAACATGAAACTTCCCCGGAATAATATAGACCCCTTACAGAAACAAACAAACAAACAAACAAACACACACACACACAAACACACACACACACACACACACACACACACACACACAATCATGTTTCAAAGGGGGGAAAGACCGTTTACAATTGCTTTTTAAAAGCAATTGATTTATATTATTAAGGTCTTTCCTTTTACTAAAGGGAAAGACCTTACTGTATTTCTTCTGATTATTATTATTAAGGTCTTTCCTTTTACAAAAGGGAAAGACCTTACTGTATTTCTTCTGATTATTATTATTATTATTAAGGTCTTTCCTTTTACTAAAGGGAAAGACCTTACTGTATTTCTTCTGATTATTATTATTATTATTATTATTATTATTATTATTATTATTCTTTTTGTTCCGCCAAGTTAGCCTCCGTAACCGTAAGACGTGTCGCTTTCATATTCACACTTTGTATTCGTGTCATGAATACCTATCCGGAACTCACCCTGTTAGTCGAAAAATTTTGTCGGTTCGGAGTTATCCCTCCGAAACCAAAAAACCTTGTTATCGTTCCAACACCGTAACCGTAAAAGGTAGAGAAAAAACAAAGGGTGAAATTTGTTCAGGACCAGACCCCGGTTCTTCGTTACATTTGGATCGAAAAGATTCAACGACTCATTGGTAGAGTTATGCCCCTATGAAAATTTACCGGTGTCGGTGGACCACCAAAACTCAGAAACCGTAAGTCGTAGACACCTAGGATCTTCACCAATCATCATCAATTTATGTATCTTTGAAAAATACCTCAAGGTCAAATTTGTATGTTGACCTTGACCTTTGACCTAACACCTTGTTATGGGATAATCTCAGAAACCATTATACTTACAGATGTTTTAAATAGTGGAAAATGTTTGGATCATTATGGCGCAACTTTGTTACATTTTGACCAAAGAGATTTGACCATTCTATAAGGGGCATAACCCCTGTTTTAGGTTTCTGAAAACACAAAATCAGCTTTTACTATATAACCAAAGGTCCTAGACCCATGGGGTCTTCAGCAATGACATTGGGGACTAATGACCTTGACAAAGGTCAAAAGGTCAAAGGTCAAGGTCATGTCCCATATAGCAAATTTAGTGTTTTTAACCTTATTTAAAGGATTTTCAGTGTGTTTTAAAGCTTTTCAATACATTCTACGTCTATTGGGACATGTATTTTACATTAAAAAAGGAAAGACCTCTCAATTGTTCAAGAACAATTGACAGTTTAATTATTATTATTATTATTATTATTATTATTATTATTAAGGTCTTTCCTTTTTCTATAAGGAAAGACCTTACTGTATTTCTTCTGATTATTATTATTATTATTCTTCTTGTTCCGCCAAACTTTGACAAAATTTCCCTCCGTAACCGTAAACCATGTCGCTTTCATGTTCACACTTTGTATTGGTGTCATGAATACCTATCCGGAACTCACCCTGTGAGTCGAAATATTTTGTCGATTCGGAGTAATCCCTCCGAAACCCAAAAACCTTGTTATCGTTCCAACACCGTAACCGTAATAGGTAGAAAAAAAATGAAGGGTGAAATTTGTTCAAGACCAGACCCCGGTTCTTCGTTACATTTGGATCGAAAAGATTCAACGACTCATTGGTAGGGTTATGCCCCTATGAAAATTAACCGGTGTCGGTTGGCCACCAAAACTCAGAAACCGTAAGTCGTAGACACATAGGATCTTCACCAATCATCATCATTTCATGTATCTTTAAAAAATATCTCAAGGTCAAGATTGTATGTTGACCTTGACCTCTGACCTAACAGCTTGTTATGGGATAATCTCAGAAACCATTATACTTACAGAAGTTTTAAATGGTGGAAAATGTTTGGATTATGGCGCAACTTTGTTACATTTTGATCAAAGAGATTTGACCTTTCTATAAGGGGCATAACCCCTGTTTTAGGTTTTTGAAAAGACAAAATCAGCTTTTACTATATAACCAAAGGTCCTAGACCCTTGGGGTCTTCAGTAATGGCATTGGGGACCAATGACCTTGACAAAGGTCAAAAGGTCAAAGGTCAAGGTCATGTCCCAGATAGCGAATTTAGTGTTTTTAACCTTATTTAAAGGATTTTTAGTGTGTTTTCGAGCTTTTTAAGGTTGACCTTGACCTTTTCAATACATTCTACGTCTGTTGGAACATGTATTTTACATTGAAAAAGGAAAGACCTCTCAATTGTTCAAGAACAATTGACAGTTTAATATTGTTCTTACATCTCTTCTGAAAAAAAAAATCCACATCCTTGTTATCAGTTGAACTCGGACACTACAAGTCTAATCGACCCCAAAATTTGCAGTCAGCAGGGCATACATGTACTTAAGGTTCATAAAACAACGTGGTGCAGATATCTCTCAAGACTTTTCCTAGAGAAAAAAAATTGCAATGCCGTATAAATTGCTTGCTAGGTCCGTAAATCTCAGTGAAATGCTACAATAAAATGTCCGCTCCTAGATTAAAATACTAATCTGTGTTACAAACTGGTGCTGAAAAATGTACATTTTAAGAAAATAATCGTTAAATGTGTATTAAAGTTCCACCGGTTCAATTAAATCCAAAACATGCACTGCTGGTGAACGGTGATCAAAATGTCAATTTCCTACAACGACAAAAGAAATTACATTGTGTACATTCCGTCTCTATACATGTTGTCTGTTCAACATCCCGACCTAAAGAGAAATAAAAAGACTAAGTTTTCGTTATTATAAACCCAAGTCACGTGGTGTCTCCTCAATCTGGCGCGCGCGCTGGACCTAAAATAAAATAAAAACTTTCCAAACTAAACATGAAACTTCCCCGGAATAATATAGACCCCTTACAGAAACAAACAAACAAACAAACAAACACACACACACACACACACACACACACACACACACACACACACACACACACACACAATCATGTTTCAAAGGGGGGAAAGACCGTTTACAATTGCTTTTTAAAAGCAATTGATTTATATTATTAAGGTCTTTCCTTTTACTAAAGGGAAAGACCTTACTGTATTTCTTCTGATTATTATTATTAAGGTCTTTCCTTTTACAAAAGGGAAAGACCTTACTGTATTTCTTCTGATTATTATTATTATTATTAAGGTCTTTCCTTTTACTAAAGGGAAAGACCTTACTGTATTTCTTCTGATTATTATTATTATTATTATTATTATTATTATTATTATTATTCTTTTTGTTCCGCCAAGTTAGCCTCCGTAACCGTAAGACGTGTCGCTTTCATATTCACACTTTGTATTCGTGTCATGAATACCTATCCGGAACTCACCCTGTTAGTCGAAAAATTTTGTCGGTTCGGAGTTATCCCTCCGAAACCAAAAAACCTTGTTATCGTTCCAACACCGTAACCGTAAAAGGTAGAGAAAAAACAAAGGGTGAAATTTGTTCAGGACCAGACCCCGGTTCTTCGTTACATTTGGATCGAAAAGATTCAACGACTCATTGGTAGAGTTATGCCCCTATGAAAATTTACCGGTGTCGGTGGACCACCAAAACTCAGAAACCGTAAGTCGTAGACACCTAGGATCTTCACCAATCATCATCAATTTATGTATCTTTGAAAAATACCTCAAGGTCAAATTTGTATGTTGACCTTGACCTTTGACCTAACACCTTGTTATGGGATAATCTCAGAAACCATTATACTTACAGATGTTTTAAATAGTGGAAAATGTTTGGATCATTATGGCGCAACTTTGTTACATTTTGACCAAAGAGATTTGACCATTCTATAAGGGGCATAACCCCTGTTTTAGGTTTCTGAAAACACAAAATCAGCTTTTACTATATAACCAAAGGTCCTAGACCCATGGGGTCTTCAGCAATGACATTGGGGACTAATGACCTTGACAAAGGTCAAAAGGTCAAAGGTCAAGGTCATGTCCCATATAGCGAATTTAGTGTTTTTAACCTTATTTAAAGGATTTTCAGTGTGTTTTAAAGCTTTTCAATACATTCTACGTCTATTGGGACATGTATTTTACATTAAAAAAGGAAAGACCTCTCAATTGTTCAAGAACAATTGACAGTTTAATTATTATTATTATTATTATTATTATTATTATTATTAAGGTCTTTCCTTTTTCTATAAGGAAAGACCTTACTGTATTTCTTCTGATTATTATTATTATTATTCTTCTTGTTCCGCCAAACTTTGACAAAATTTCCCTCCGTAACCGTAAACCATGTCGCTTTCATGTTCACACTTTGTATTGGTGTCATGAATACCTATCCGGAACTCACCCTGTGAGTCGAAATATTTTGTCGATTCGGAGTAATCCCTCCGAAACCCAAAAACCTTGTTATCGTTCCAACACCGTAACCGTAATAGGTAGAAAAAAAATGAAGGGTGAAATTTGTTCAAGACCAGACCCCGGTTCTTCGTTACATTTGGATCGAAAAGATTCAACGACTCATTGGTAGGGTTATGCCCCTATGAAAATTAACCGGTGTCGGTTGGCCACCAAAACTCAGAAACCGTAAGTCGTAGACACATAGGATCTTCACCAATCATCATCATTTCATGTATCTTTAAAAAATATCTCAAGGTCAAGATTGTATGTTGACCTTGACCTCTGACCTAACAGCTTGTTATGGGATAATCTCAGAAACCATTATACTTACAGAAGTTTTAAATGGTGGAAAATGTTTGGGTCATTATGGCGCAACTTTGTTACATTTTGATCAAAGAGATTTGACCTTTCTATAAGGGGCATAACCCCTGTTTTAGGTTTTTGAAAAGACAAAATCAGCTTTTACTATATAACCAAAGGTCCTAGACCCTTGGGGTCTTCAGTAATGGCATTGGGGACCAATGACCTTGACAAAGGTCAAAAGGTCAAAGGTCAAGGTCATGTCCCAGATAGCGAATTTAGTGTTTTTAACCTTATTTAAAGGATTTTTAGTGTGTTTTCGAGCTTTTTAAGGTTGACCTTGACCTTTTCAATACATTCTACGTCTGTTGGAACATGTATTTTACATTGAAAAAGGAAAGACCTCTCAATTGTTCAAGAACAATTGACAGTTTAATATTGTTCTTACATCTCTTCTGAAAAAAAAAATCCACATCCTTGTTATCAGTTGAACTCGGACACTACAAGTCTAATCGACCCCAAAATTTGCAGTCAGCAGGGCATACATGTACTTAAGGTTCATAAAACAACGTGGTGCAGATATCTCTCAAGACTTTTCCTAGAGAAAAAAAATTGCAATGCCGTATAAATTGCTTGCTAGGTCCGTAAATCTCAGTGAAATGCTACAATAAAATGTCCGCTCCTAGATTAAAATACTAATCTGTGTTACAAACTGGTGCTGAAAAATGTACATTTTAAGAAAATAATCGTTAAATGTGTATTAAAGTTCCACCGGTTCAATTAAATCCAAAACATGCACTGCTGGTGAACGGTGATCAAAATGTCAATTTCCTACAACGACAAAAGAAATTACATTGTGTACATTCCGTCTCTATACATGTTGTCTGTTCAACATCCCGACCTAAAGAGAAATAAAAAGACTAAGTTTTCGTTATTATAAACCCAAGTCACGTGGTGTCTCCTCAATCTGGCGCGCGCGCTGGACCTAAAATAAAATAAAAACTTTCCAAACTAAACATGAAACTTCCCCGGAATAATATAGACCCCTTACAGAAACAAACAAACAAACAAACAAACACACACACACACACACACACACACACACACACACACACACACACACACACACAATCATGTTTCAAAGGGGGGAAAGACCGTTTACAATTGCTTTTTAAAAGCAATTGATTTATATTATTAAGGTCTTTCCTTTTACTAAAGGGAAAGACCTTACTGTATTTCTTCTGATTATTATTATTAAGGTCTTTCCTTTTACAAAAGGGAAAGACCTTACTGTATTTCTTCTGATTATTATTATTATTATTAAGGTCTTTCCTTTTACTAAAGGGAAAGACCTTACTGTATTTCTTCTGATTATTATTATTATTATTATTATTATTATTATTATTATTATTCTTTTTGTTCCGCCAAGTTAGCCTCCGTAACCGTAAGACGTGTCGCTTTCATATTCACACTTTGTATTCGTGTCATGAATACCTATCCGGAACTCACCCTGTTAGTCGAAAAATTTTGTCGGTTCGGAGTTATCCCTCCGAAACCAAAAAACCTTGTTATCGTTCCAACACCGTAACCGTAAAAGGTAGAGAAAAAACAAAGGGTGAAATTTGTTCAGGACCAGACCCCGGTTCTTCGTTACATTTGGATCGAAAAGATTCAACGACTCATTGGTAGAGTTATGCCCCTATGAAAATTTACCGGTGTCGGTGGACCACCAAAACTCAGAAACCGTAAGTCGTAGACACCTAGGATCTTCACCAATCATCATCAATTTATGTATCTTTGAAAAATACCTCAAGGTCAAATTTGTATGTTGACCTTGACCTTTGACCTAACACCTTGTTATGGGATAATCTCAGAAACCATTATACTTACAGATGTTTTAAATAGTGGAAAATGTTTGGATCATTATGGCGCAACTTTGTTACATTTTGACCAAAGAGATTTGACCATTCTATAAGGGGCATAACCCCTGTTTTAGGTTTCTGAAAACACAAAATCAGCTTTTACTATATAACCAAAGGTCCTAGACCCATGGGGTCTTCAGCAATGACATTGGGGACTAATGACCTTGACAAAGGTCAAAAGGTCAAAGGTCAAGGTCATGTCCCATATAGCGAATTTAGTGTTTTTAACCTTATTTAAAGGATTTTCAGTGTGTTTTAAAGCTTTTCAATACATTCTACGTCTATTGGGACATGTATTTTACATTAAAAAAGGAAAGACCTCTCAATTGTTCAAGAACAATTGACAGTTTAATTATTATTATTATTATTATTATTATTATTATTATTAAGGTCTTTCCTTTTTCTATAAGGAAAGACCTTACTGTATTTCTTCTGATTATTATTATTATTATTCTTCTTGTTCCGCCAAACTTTGACAAAATTTCCCTCCGTAACCGTAAACCATGTCGCTTTCATGTTCACACTTTGTATTGGTGTCATGAATACCTATCCGGAACTCACCCTGTGAGTCGAAATATTTTGTCGATTCGGAGTAATCCCTCCGAAACCCAAAAACCTTGTTATCGTTCCAACACCGTAACCGTAATAGGTAGAAAAAAAATGAAGGGTGAAATTTGTTCAAGACCAGACCCCGGTTCTTCGTTACATTTGGATCGAAAAGATTCAACGACTCATTGGTAGGGTTATGCCCCTATGAAAATTAACCGGTGTCGGTTGGCCACCAAAACTCAGAAACCGTAAGTCGTAGACACATAGGATCTTCACCAATCATCATCATTTCATGTATCTTTAAAAAATATCTCAAGGTCAAGATTGTATGTTGACCTTGACCTCTGACCTAACAGCTTGTTATGGGATAATCTCAGAAACCATTATACTTACAGAAGTTTTAAATGGTGGAAAATGTTTGGGTCATTATGGCGCAACTTTGTTACATTTTGATCAAAGAGATTTGACCTTTCTATAAGGGGCATAACCCCTGTTTTAGGTTTTTGAAAAGACAAAATCAGCTTTTACTATATAACCAAAGGTCCTAGACCCTTGGGGTCTTCAGTAATGGCATTGGGGACCAATGACCTTGACAAAGGTCAAAAGGTCAAAGGTCAAGGTCATGTCCCAGATAGCGAATTTAGTGTTTTTAACCTTATTTAAAGGATTTTTAGTGTGTTTTCGAGCTTTTTAAGGTTGACCTTGACCTTTTCAATACATTCTACGTCTGTTGGAACATGTATTTTACATTGAAAAAGGAAAGACCTCTCAATTGTTCAAGAACAATTGACAGTTTAATATTGTTCTTACATCTCTTCTGAAAAAAAAAATCCACATCCTTGTTATCAGTTGAACTCGGACACTACAAGTCTAATCGACCCCAAAATTTGCAGTCAGCAGGGCATACATGTACTTAAGGTTCATAAAACAACGTGGTGCAGATATCTCTCAAGACTTTTCCTAGAGAAAAAAAATTGCAATGCCGTATAAATTGCTTGCTAGGTCCGTAAATCTCAGTGAAATGCTACAATAAAATGTCCGCTCCTAGATTAAAATACTAATCTGTGTTACAAACTGGTGCTGAAAAATGTACATTTTAAGAAAATAATCGTTAAATGTGTATTAAAGTTCCACCGGTTCAATTAAATCCAAAACATGCACTGCTGGTGAACGGTGATCAAAATGTCAATTTCCTACAACGACAAAAGAAATTACATTGTGTACATTCCGTCTCTATACATGTTGTCTGTTCAACATCCCGACCTAAAGAGAAATAAAAAGACTAAGTTTTCGTTATTATAAACCCAAGTCACGTGGTGTCTCCTCAATCTGGCGCGCGCGCTGGACCTAAAATAAAATAAAAACTTTCCAAACTAAACATGAAACTTCCCCGGAATAATATAGACCCCTTACAGAAACAAACAAACAAACAAACAAACACACACACACACAACACACACACACACACACACACACACACACACACACACACACAATCATGTTTCAAAGGGGGGAAAGACCGTTTACAATTGCTTTTTAAAAGCAATTGATTTATATTATTAAGGTCTTTCCTTTTACTAAAGGGAAAGACCTTACTGTATTTCTTCTGATTATTATTATTAAGGTCTTTCCTTTTACAAAAGGGAAAGACCTTACTGTATTTCTTCTGATTATTATTATTATTATTAAGGTCTTTCCTTTTACTAAAGGGAAAGACCTTACTGTATTTCTTCTGATTATTATTATTATTATTATTATTATTATTATTATTATTATTCTTTTTGTTCCGCCAAGTTAGCCTCCGTAACCGTAAGACGTGTCGCTTTCATATTCACACTTTGTATTCGTGTCATGAATACCTATCCGGAACTCACCCTGTTAGTCGAAAAATTTTGTCGGTTCGGAGTTATCCCTCCGAAACCAAAAAACCTTGTTATCGTTCCAACACCGTAACCGTAAAAGGTAGAGAAAAAACAAAGGGTGAAATTTGTTCAGGACCAGACCCCGGTTCTTCGTTACATTTGGATCGAAAAGATTCAACGACTCATTGGTAGAGTTATGCCCCTATGAAAATTTACCGGTGTCGGTGGACCACCAAAACTCAGAAACCGTAAGTCGTAGACACCTAGGATCTTCACCAATCATCATCAATTTATGTATCTTTGAAAAATACCTCAAGGTCAAATTTGTATGTTGACCTTGACCTTTGACCTAACACCTTGTTATGGGATAATCTCAGAAACCATTATACTTACAGATGTTTTAAATAGTGGAAAATGTTTGGATCATTATGGCGCAACTTTGTTACATTTTGACCAAAGAGATTTGACCATTCTATAAGGGGCATAACCCCTGTTTTAGGTTTCTGAAAACACAAAATCAGCTTTTACTATATAACCAAAGGTCCTAGACCCATGGGGTCTTCAGCAATGACATTGGGGACTAATGACCTTGACAAAGGTCAAAAGGTCAAAGGTCAAGGTCATGTCCCATATAGCGAATTTAGTGTTTTTAACCTTATTTAAAGGATTTTCAGTGTGTTTTAAAGCTTTTCAATACATTCTACGTCTATTGGGACATGTATTTTACATTAAAAAAGGAAAGACCTCTCAATTGTTCAAGAACAATTGACAGTTTAATTATTATTATTATTATTATTATTATTATTATTATTAAGGTCTTTCCTTTTTCTATAAGGAAAGACCTTACTGTATTTCTTCTGATTATTATTATTATTATTCTTCTTGTTCCGCCAAACTTTGACAAAATTTCCCTCCGTAACCGTAAACCATGTCGCTTTCATGTTCACACTTTGTATTGGTGTCATGAATACCTATCCGGAACTCACCCTGTGAGTCGAAATATTTTGTCGATTCGGAGTAATCCCTCCGAAACCCAAAAACCTTGTTATCGTTCCAACACCGTAACCGTAATAGGTAGAAAAAAAATGAAGGGTGAAATTTGTTCAAGACCAGACCCCGGTTCTTCGTTACATTTGGATCGAAAAGATTCAACGACTCATTGGTAGGGTTATGCCCCTATGAAAATTAACCGGTGTCGGTTGGCCACCAAAACTCAGAAACCGTAAGTCGTAGACACATAGGATCTTCACCAATCATCATCATTTCATGTATCTTTAAAAAATATCTCAAGGTCAAGATTGTATGTTGACCTTGACCTCTGACCTAACAGCTTGTTATGGGATAATCTCAGAAACCATTATACTTACAGAAGTTTTAAATGGTGGAAAATGTTTGGGTCATTATGGCGCAACTTTGTTACATTTTGATCAAAGAGATTTGACCTTTCTATAAGGGGCATAACCCCTGTTTTAGGTTTTTGAAAAGACAAAATCAGCTTTTACTATATAACCAAAGGTCCTAGACCCTTGGGGTCTTCAGTAATGGCATTGGGGACCAATGACCTTGACAAAGGTCAAAAGGTCAAAGGTCAAGGTCATGTCCCAGATAGCGAATTTAGTGTTTTTAACCTTATTTAAAGGATTTTTAGTGTGTTTTCGAGCTTTTTAAGGTTGACCTTGACCTTTTCAATACATTCTACGTCTGTTGGAACATGTATTTTACATTGAAAAAGGAAAGACCTCTCAATTGTTCAAGAACAATTGACAGTTTAATATTGTTCTTACATCTCTTCTGAAAAAAAAAATCCACATCCTTGTTATCAGTTGAACTCGGACACTACAAGTCTAATCGACCCCAAAATTTGCAGTCAGCAGGGCATACATGTACTTAAGGTTCATAAAACAACGTGGTGCAGATATCTCTCAAGACTTTTCCTAGAGAAAAAAAATTGCAATGCCGTATAAATTGCTTGCTAGGTCCGTAAATCTCAGTGAAATGCTACAATAAAATGTCCGCTCCTAGATTAAAATACTAATCTGTGTTACAAACTGGTGCTGAAAAATGTACATTTTAAGAAAATAATCGTTAAATGTGTATTAAAGTTCCACCGGTTCAATTAAATCCAAAACATGCACTGCTGGTGAACGGTGATCAAAATGTCAATTTCCTACAACGACAAAAGAAATTACATTGTGTACATTCCGTCTCTATACATGTTGTCTGTTCAACATCCCGACCTAAAGAGAAATAAAAAGACTAAGTTTTCGTTATTATAAACCCAAGTCACGTGGTGTCTCCTCAATCTGGCGCGCGCGCTGGACCTAAAATAAAATAAAAACTTTCCAAACTAAACATGAAACTTCCCCGGAATAATATAGACCCCTTACAGAAACAAACAAACAAACAAACAAACACACACACACACAACACACACACACACACACACACACACACACACACACACACACACACACACAATCATGTTTCAAAGGGGGGAAAGACCGTTTACAATTGCTTTTTAAAAGCAATTGATTTATATTATTAAGGTCTTTCCTTTTACTAAAGGGAAAGACCTTACTGTATTTCTTCTGATTATTATTATTAAGGTCTTTCCTTTTACAAAAGGGAAAGACCTTACTGTATTTCTTCTGATTATTATTATTATTATTAAGGTCTTTCCTTTTACTAAAGGGAAAGACCTTACTGTATTTCTTCTGATTATTATTATTATTATTATTATTATTATTATTATTATTATTATTCTTTTTGTTCCGCCAAGTTAGCCTCCGTAACCGTAAGACGTGTCGCTTTCATATTCACACTTTGTATTCGTGTCATGAATACCTATCCGGAACTCACCCTGTTAGTCGAAAAATTTTGTCGGTTCGGAGTTATCCCTCCGAAACCAAAAAACCTTGTTATCGTTCCAACACCGTAACCGTAAAAGGTAGAGAAAAAACAAAGGGTGAAATTTGTTCAGGACCAGACCCCGGTTCTTCGTTACATTTGGATCGAAAAGATTCAACGACTCATTGGTAGAGTTATGCCCCTATGAAAATTTACCGGTGTCGGTGGACCACCAAAACTCAGAAACCGTAAGTCGTAGACACCTAGGATCTTCACCAATCATCATCAATTTATGTATCTTTGAAAAATACCTCAAGGTCAAATTTGTATGTTGACCTTGACCTTTGACCTAACACCTTGTTATGGGATAATCTCAGAAACCATTATACTTACAGATGTTTTAAATAGTGGAAAATGTTTGGATCATTATGGCGCAACTTTGTTACATTTTGACCAAAGAGATTTGACCATTCTATAAGGGGCATAACCCCTGTTTTAGGTTTCTGAAAACACAAAATCAGCTTTTACTATATAACCAAAGGTCCTAGACCCATGGGGTCTTCAGCAATGACATTGGGGACTAATGACCTTGACAAAGGTCAAAAGGTCAAAGGTCAAGGTCATGTCCCATATAGCGAATTTAGTGTTTTTAACCTTATTTAAAGGATTTTCAGTGTGTTTTAAAGCTTTTCAATACATTCTACGTCTATTGGGACATGTATTTTACATTAAAAAAGGAAAGACCTCTCAATTGTTCAAGAACAATTGACAGTTTAATTATTATTATTATTATTATTATTATTATTATTATTAAGGTCTTTCCTTTTTCTATAAGGAAAGACCTTACTGTATTTCTTCTGATTATTATTATTATTATTCTTCTTGTTCCGCCAAACTTTGACAAAATTTCCCTCCGTAACCGTAAACCATGTCGCTTTCATGTTCACACTTTGTATTGGTGTCATGAATACCTATCCGGAACTCACCCTGTGAGTCGAAATATTTTGTCGATTCGGAGTAATCCCTCCGAAACCCAAAAACCTTGTTATCGTTCCAACACCGTAACCGTAATAGGTAGAAAAAAAATGAAGGGTGAAATTTGTTCAAGACCAGACCCCGGTTCTTCGTTACATTTGGATCGAAAAGATTCAACGACTCATTGGTAGGGTTATGCCCCTATGAAAATTAACCGGTGTCGGTTGGCCACCAAAACTCAGAAACCGTAAGTCGTAGACACATAGGATCTTCACCAATCCATCATCATTTCATGTATCTTTAAAAAATATCTCAAGGTCAAGATTGTATGTTGACCTTGACCTCTGACCTAACAGCTTGTTATGGGATAATCTCAGAAACCATTATACTTACAGAAGTTTTAAATGGTGGAAAATGTTTGGGTCATTATGGCGCAACTTTGTTACATTTTGATCAAAGAGATTTGACCTTTCTATAAGGGGCATAACCCCTGTTTTAGGTTTTTGAAAAGACAAAATCAGCTTTTACTATATAACCAAAGGTCCTAGACCCTTGGGGTCTTCAGTAATGGCATTGGGGACCAATGACCTTGACAAAGGTCAAAAGGTCAAAGGTCAAGGTCATGTCCCAGATAGCGAATTTAGTGTTTTTAACCTTATTTAAAGGATTTTTAGTGTGTTTTCGAGCTTTTTAAGGTTGACCTTGACCTTTTCAATACATTCTACGTCTGTTGGAACATGTATTTTACATTGAAAAAGGAAAGACCTCTCAATTGTTCAAGAACAATTGACAGTTTAATATTGTTCTTACATCTCTTCTGAAAAAAAAAATCCACATCCTTGTTATCAGTTGAACTCGGACACTACAAGTCTAATCGACCCCAAAATTTGCAGTCAGCAGGGCATACATGTACTTAAGGTTCATAAAACAACGTGGTGCAGATATCTCTCAAGACTTTTCCTAGAGAAAAAAAATTGCAATGCCGTATAAATTGCTTGCTAGGTCCGTAAATCTCAGTGAAATGCTACAATAAAATGTCCGCTCCTAGATTAAAATACTAATCTGTGTTACAAACTGGTGCTGAAAAATGTACATTTTAAGAAAATAATCGTTAAATGTGTATTAAAGTTCCACCGGTTCAATTAAATCCAAAACATGCACTGCTGGTGAACGGTGATCAAAATGTCAATTTCCTACAACGACAAAAGAAATTACATTGTGTACATTCCGTCTCTATACATGTTGTCTGTTCAACATCCCGACCTAAAGAGAAATAAAAAGACTAAGTTTTCGTTATTATAAACCCAAGTCACGTGGTGTCTCCTCAATCTGGCGCGCGCGCTGGACCTAAAATAAAATAAAAACTTTCCAAACTAAACATGAAACTTCCCCGGAATAATATAGACCCCTTACAGAAACAAACAAACAAACAAACAAACACACACACACACAACACACACACACACACACACACACACACACACACACACACACACACACACAATCATGTTTCAAAGGGGGGAAAGACCGTTTACAATTGCTTTTTAAAAGCAATTGATTTATATTATTAAGGTCTTTCCTTTTACTAAAGGGAAAGACCTTACTGTATTTCTTCTGATTATTATTATTAAGGTCTTTCCTTTTACAAAAGGGAAAGACCTTACTGTATTTCTTCTGATTATTATTATTATTATTAAGGTCTTTCCTTTTACTAAAGGGAAAGACCTTACTGTATTTCTTCTGATTATTATTATTATTATTATTATTATTATTATTATTATTATTATTCTTTTTGTTCCGCCAAGTTAGCCTCCGTAACCGTAAGACGTGTCGCTTTCATATTCACACTTTGTATTCGTGTCATGAATACCTATCCGGAACTCACCCTGTTAGTCGAAAAATTTTGTCGGTTCGGAGTTATCCCTCCGAAACCAAAAAACCTTGTTATCGTTCCAACACCGTAACCGTAAAAGGTAGAGAAAAAACAAAGGGTGAAATTTGTTCAGGACCAGACCCCGGTTCTTCGTTACATTTGGATCGAAAAGATTCAACGACTCATTGGTAGAGTTATGCCCCTATGAAAATTTACCGGTGTCGGTGGACCACCAAAACTCAGAAACCGTAAGTCGTAGACACCTAGGATCTTCACCAATCATCATCAATTTATGTATCTTTGAAAAATACCTCAAGGTCAAATTTGTATGTTGACCTTGACCTTTGACCTAACACCTTGTTATGGGATAATCTCAGAAACCATTATACTTACAGATGTTTTAAATAGTGGAAAATGTTTGGATCATTATGGCGCAACTTTGTTACATTTTGACCAAAGAGATTTGACCATTCTATAAGGGGCATAACCCCTGTTTTAGGTTTCTGAAAACACAAAATCAGCTTTTACTATATAACCAAAGGTCCTAGACCCATGGGGTCTTCAGCAATGACATTGGGGACTAATGACCTTGACAAAGGTCAAAAGGTCAAAGGTCAAGGTCATGTCCCATATAGCGAATTTAGTGTTTTTAACCTTATTTAAAGGATTTTCAGTGTGTTTTAAAGCTTTTCAATACATTCTACGTCTATTGGGACATGTATTTTACATTAAAAAAGGAAAGACCTCTCAATTGTTCAAGAACAATTGACAGTTTAATTATTATTATTATTATTATTATTATTATTATTATTAAGGTCTTTCCTTTTTCTATAAGGAAAGACCTTACTGTATTTCTTCTGATTATTATTATTATTATTCTTCTTGTTCCGCCAAACTTTGACAAAATTTCCCTCCGTAACCGTAAACCATGTCGCTTTCATGTTCACACTTTGTATTGGTGTCATGAATACCTATCCGGAACTCACCCTGTGAGTCGAAATATTTTGTCGATTCGGAGTAATCCCTCCGAAACCCAAAAACCTTGTTATCGTTCCAACACCGTAACCGTAATAGGTAGAAAAAAAATGAAGGGTGAAATTTGTTCAAGACCAGACCCCGGTTCTTCGTTACATTTGGATCGAAAAGATTCAACGACTCATTGGTAGGGTTATGCCCCTATGAAAATTAACCGGTGTCGGTTGGCCACCAAAACTCAGAAACCGTAAGTCGTAGACACATAGGATCTTCACCAATCATCATCATTTCATGTATCTTTAAAAAATATCTCAAGGTCAAGATTGTATGTTGACCTTGACCTCTGACCTAACAGCTTGTTATGGGATAATCTCAGAAACCATTATACTTACAGAAGTTTTAAATGGTGGAAAATGTTTGGGTCATTATGGCGCAACTTTGTTACATTTTGATCAAAGAGATTTGACCTTTCTATAAGGGGCATAACCCCTGTTTTAGGTTTTTGAAAAGACAAAATCAGCTTTTACTATATAACCAAAGGTCCTAGACCCTTGGGGTCTTCAGTAATGGCATTGGGGACCAATGACCTTGACAAAGGTCAAAAGGTCAAAGGTCAAGGTCATGTCCCAGATAGCGAATTTAGTGTTTTTAACCTTATTTAAAGGATTTTTAGTGTGTTTTCGAGCTTTTTAAGGTTGACCTTGACCTTTTCAATACATTCTACGTCTGTTGGAACATGTATTTTACATTGAAAAAGGAAAGACCTCTCAATTGTTCAAGAACAATTGACAGTTTAATATTGTTCTTACATCTCTTCTGAAAAAAAAAATCCACATCCTTGTTATCAGTTGAACTCGGACACTACAAGTCTAATCGACCCCAAAATTTGCAGTCAGCAGGGCATACATGTACTTAAGGTTCATAAAACAACGTGGTGCAGATATCTCTCAAGACTTTTCCTAGAGAAAAAAAATTGCAATGCCGTATAAATTGCTTGCTAGGTCCGTAAATCTCAGTGAAATGCTACAATAAAATGTCCGCTCCTAGATTAAAATACTAATCTGTGTTACAAACTGGTGCTGAAAAATGTACATTTTAAGAAAATAATCGTTAAATGTGTATTAAAGTTCCACCGGTTCAATTAAATCCAAAACATGCACTGCTGGTGAACGGTGATCAAAATGTCAATTTCCTACAACGACAAAAGAAATTACATTGTGTACATTCCGTCTCTATACATGTTGTCTGTTCAACATCCCGACCTAAAGAGAAATAAAAAGACTAAGTTTTCGTTATTATAAACCCAAGTCACGTGGTGTCTCCTCAATCTGGCGCGCGCGCTGGACCTAAAATAAAATAAAAACTTTCCAAACTAAACATGAAACTTCCCCGGAATAATATAGACCCCTTACAGAAACAAACAAACAAACAAACAAACACACACACACACACACACACACACACACACACACACACACACACACACACACACACACACACAATCATGTTTCAAAGGGGGGAAAGACCGTTTACAATTGCTTTTTAAAAGCAATTGATTTATATTATTAAGGTCTTTCCTTTTACTAAAGGGAAAGACCTTACTGTATTTCTTCTGATTATTATTATTAAGGTCTTTCCTTTTACAAAAGGGAAAGACCTTACTGTATTTCTTCTGATTATTATTATTATTATTAAGGTCTTTCCTTTTACTAAAGGGAAAGACCTTACTGTATTTCTTCTGATTATTATTATTATTATTATTATTATTATTATTATTATTATTATTCTTTTTGTTCCGCCAAGTTAGCCTCCGTAACCGTAAGACGTGTCGCTTTCATATTCACACTTTGTATTCGTGTCATGAATACCTATCCGGAACTCACCCTGTTAGTCGAAAAATTTTGTCGGTTCGGAGTTATCCCTCCGAAACCAAAAAACCTTGTTATCGTTCCAACACCGTAACCGTAAAAGGTAGAGAAAAAACAAAGGGTGAAATTTGTTCAGGACCAGACCCCGGTTCTTCGTTACATTTGGATCGAAAAGATTCAACGACTCATTGGTAGAGTTATGCCCCTATGAAAATTTACCGGTGTCGGTGGACCACCAAAACTCAGAAACCGTAAGTCGTAGACACCTAGGATCTTCACCAATCATCATCAATTTATGTATCTTTGAAAAATACCTCAAGGTCAAATTTGTATGTTGACCTTGACCTTTGACCTAACACCTTGTTATGGGATAATCTCAGAAACCATTATACTTACAGATGTTTTAAATAGTGGAAAATGTTTGGATCATTATGGCGCAACTTTGTTACATTTTGACCAAAGAGATTTGACCATTCTATAAGGGGCATAACCCCTGTTTTAGGTTTCTGAAAACACAAAATCAGCTTTTACTATATAACCAAAGGTCCTAGACCCATGGGGTCTTCAGCAATGACATTGGGGACTAATGACCTTGACAAAGGTCAAAAGGTCAAAGGTCAAGGTCATGTCCCATATAGCGAATTTAGTGTTTTTAACCTTATTTAAAGGATTTTCAGTGTGTTTTAAAGCTTTTCAATACATTCTACGTCTATTGGGACATGTATTTTACATTAAAAAAGGAAAGACCTCTCAATTGTTCAAGAACAATTGACAGTTTAATTATTATTATTATTATTATTATTATTATTATTATTAAGGTCTTTCCTTTTTCTATAAGGAAAGACCTTACTGTATTTCTTCTGATTATTATTATTATTATTCTTCTTGTTCCGCCAAACTTTGACAAAATTTCCCTCCGTAACCGTAAACCATGTCGCTTTCATGTTCACACTTTGTATTGGTGTCATGAATACCTATCCGGAACTCACCCTGTGAGTCGAAATATTTTGTCGATTCGGAGTAATCCCTCCGAAACCCAAAAACCTTGTTATCGTTCCAACACCGTAACCGTAATAGGTAGAAAAAAAATGAAGGGTGAAATTTGTTCAAGACCAGACCCCGGTTCTTCGTTACATTTGGATCGAAAAGATTCAACGACTCATTGGTAGGGTTATGCCCCTATGAAAATTAACCGGTGTCGGTTGGCCACCAAAACTCAGAAACCGTAAGTCGTAGACACATAGGATCTTCACCAATCATCATCATTTCATGTATCTTTAAAAAATATCTCAAGGTCAAGATTGTATGTTGACCTTGACCTCTGACCTAACAGCTTGTTATGGGATAATCTCAGAAACCATTATACTTACAGAAGTTTTAAATGGTGGAAAATGTTTGGGTCATTATGGCGCAACTTTGTTACATTTTGATCAAAGAGATTTGACCTTTCTATAAGGGGCATAACCCCTGTTTTAGGTTTTTGAAAAGACAAAATCAGCTTTTACTATATAACCAAAGGTCCTAGACCCTTGGGGTCTTCAGTAATGGCATTGGGGACCAATGACCTTGACAAAGGTCAAAAGGTCAAAGGTCAAGGTCATGTCCCAGATAGCGAATTTAGTGTTTTTAACCTTATTTAAAGGATTTTTAGTGTGTTTTCGAGCTTTTTAAGGTTGACCTTGACCTTTTCAATACATTCTACGTCTGTTGGAACATGTATTTTACATTGAAAAAGGAAAGACCTCTCAATTGTTCAAGAACAATTGACAGTTTAATATTGTTCTTACATCTCTTCTGAAAAAAAAAATCCACATCCTTGTTATCAGTTGAACTCGGACACTACAAGTCTAATCGACCCCAAAATTTGCAGTCAGCAGGGCATACATGTACTTAAGGTTCATAAAACAACGTGGTGCAGATATCTCTCAAGACTTTTCCTAGAGAAAAAAAATTGCAATGCCGTATAAATTGCTTGCTAGGTCCGTAAATCTCAGTGAAATGCTACAATAAAATGTCCGCTCCTAGATTAAAATACTAATCTGTGTTACAAACTGGTGCTGAAAAATGTACATTTTAAGAAAATAATCGTTAAATGTGTATTAAAGTTCCACCGGTTCAATTAAATCCAAAACATGCACTGCTGGTGAACGGTGATCAAAATGTCAATTTCCTACAACGACAAAAGAAATTACATTGTGTACATTCCGTCTCTATACATGTTGTCTGTTCAACATCCCGACCTAAAGAGAAATAAAAAGACTAAGTTTTCGTTATTATAAACCCAAGTCACGTGGTGTCTCCTCAATCTGGCGCGCGCGCTGGACCTAAAATAAAATAAAAACTTTCCAAACTAAACATGAAACTTCCCCGGAATAATATAGACCCCTTACAGAAACAAACAAACAAACAAACACACACACACACACACACACACACACACACACACACACACACACACACACACACACACAATCATGTTTCAAAGGGGGGAAAGACCGTTTACAATTGCTTTTTAAAAGCAATTGATTTATATTATTAAGGTCTTTCCTTTTACTAAAGGGAAAGACCTTACTGTATTTCTTCTGATTATTATTATTAAGGTCTTTCCTTTTACAAAAGGGAAAGACCTTACTGTATTTCTTCTGATTATTATTATTATTATTAAGGTCTTTCCTTTTACTAAAGGGAAAGACCTTACTGTATTTCTTCTGATTATTATTATTATTATTATTATTATTATTATTATTATTATTCTTTTTGTTCCGCCAAGTTAGCCTCCGTAACCGTAAGACGTGTCGCTTTCATATTCACACTTTGTATTCGTGTCATGAATACCTATCCGGAACTCACCCTGTTAGTCGAAAAATTTTGTCGGTTCGGAGTTATCCCTCCGAAACCAAAAAACCTTGTTATCGTTCCAACACCGTAACCGTAAAAGGTAGAGAAAAAACAAAGGGTGAAATTTGTTCAGGACCAGACCCCGGTTCTTCGTTACATTTGGATCGAAAAGATTCAACGACTCATTGGTAGAGTTATGCCCCTATGAAAATTTACCGGTGTCGGTGGACCACCAAAACTCAGAAACCGTAAGTCGTAGACACCTAGGATCTTCACCAATCATCATCAATTTATGTATCTTTGAAAAATACCTCAAGGTCAAATTTGTATGTTGACCTTGACCTTTGACCTAACACCTTGTTATGGGATAATCTCAGAAACCATTATACTTACAGATGTTTTAAATAGTGGAAAATGTTTGGATCATTATGGCGCAACTTTGTTACATTTTGACCAAAGAGATTTGACCATTCTATAAGGGGCATAACCCCTGTTTTAGGTTTCTGAAAACACAAAATCAGCTTTTACTATATAACCAAAGGTCCTAGACCCATGGGGTCTTCAGCAATGACATTGGGGACTAATGACCTTGACAAAGGTCAAAAGGTCAAAGGTCAAGGTCATGTCCCATATAGCGAATTTAGTGTTTTTAACCTTATTTAAAGGATTTTCAGTGTGTTTTAAAGCTTTTCAATACATTCTACGTCTATTGGGACATGTATTTTACATTAAAAAAGGAAAGACCTCTCAATTGTTCAAGAACAATTGACAGTTTAATTATTATTATTATTATTATTATTATTATTATTATTAAGGTCTTTCCTTTTTCTATAAGGAAAGACCTTACTGTATTTCTTCTGATTATTATTATTATTATTCTTCTTGTTCCGCCAAACTTTGACAAAATTTCCCTCCGTAACCGTAAACCATGTCGCTTTCATGTTCACACTTTGTATTGGTGTCATGAATACCTATCCGGAACTCACCCTGTGAGTCGAAATATTTTGTCGATTCGGAGTAATCCCTCCGAAACCCAAAAACCTTGTTATCGTTCCAACACCGTAACCGTAATAGGTAGAAAAAAAATGAAGGGTGAAATTTGTTCAAGACCAGACCCCGGTTCTTCGTTACATTTGGATCGAAAAGATTCAACGACTCATTGGTAGGGTTATGCCCCTATGAAAATTAACCGGTGTCGGTTGGCCACCAAAACTCAGAAACCGTAAGTCGTAGACACATAGGATCTTCACCAATCATCATCATTTCATGTATCTTTAAAAAATATCTCAAGGTCAAGATTGTATGTTGACCTTGACCTCTGACCTAACAGCTTGTTATGGGATAATCTCAGAAACCATTATACTTACAGAAGTTTTAAATGGTGGAAAATGTTTGGGTCATTATGGCGCAACTTTGTTACATTTTGATCAAAGAGATTTGACCTTTCTATAAGGGGCATAACCCCTGTTTTAGGTTTTTGAAAAGACAAAATCAGCTTTTACTATATAACCAAAGGTCCTAGACCCTTGGGGTCTTCAGTAATGGCATTGGGGACCAATGACCTTGACAAAGGTCAAAAGGTCAAAGGTCAAGGTCATGTCCCAGATAGCGAATTTAGTGTTTTTAACCTTATTTAAAGGATTTTTAGTGTGTTTTCGAGCTTTTTAAGGTTGACCTTGACCTTTTCAATACATTCTACGTCTGTTGGAACATGTATTTTACATTGAAAAAGGAAAGACCTCTCAATTGTTCAAGAACAATTGACAGTTTAATATTGTTCTTACATCTCTTCTGAAAAAAAAAATCCACATCCTTGTTATCAGTTGAACTCGGACACTACAAGTCTAATCGACCCCAAAATTTGCAGTCAGCAGGGCATACATGTACTTAAGGTTCATAAAACAACGTGGTGCAGATATCTCTCAAGACTTTTCCTAGAGAAAAAAAATTGCAATGCCGTATAAATTGCTTGCTAGGTCCGTAAATCTCAGTGAAATGCTACAATAAAATGTCCGCTCCTAGATTAAAATACTAATCTGTGTTACAAACTGGTGCTGAAAAATGTACATTTTAAGAAAATAATCGTTAAATGTGTATTAAAGTTCCACCGGTTCAATTAAATCCAAAACATGCACTGCTGGTGAACGGTGATCAAAATGTCAATTTCCTACAACGACAAAAGAAATTACATTGTGTACATTCCGTCTCTATACATGTTGTCTGTTCAACATCCCGACCTAAAGAGAAATAAAAAGACTAAGTTTTCGTTATTATAAACCCAAGTCACGTGGTGTCTCCTCAATCTGGCGCGCGCGCTGGACCTAAAATAAAATAAAAACTTTCCAAACTAAACATGAAACTTCCCCGGAATAATATAGACCCCTTACAGAAACAAACAAACAAACAAACAAACACACACACACACAAACACACACACACACACACACACACACACACACACACAATCATGTTTCAAAGGGGGGAAAGACCGTTTACAATTGCTTTTTAAAAGCAATTGATTTATATTATTAAGGTCTTTCCTTTTACTAAAGGGAAAGACCTTACTGTATTTCTTCTGATTATTATTATTAAGGTCTTTCCTTTTACAAAAGGGAAAGACCTTACTGTATTTCTTCTGATTATTATTATTATTATTAAGGTCTTTCCTTTTACTAAAGGGAAAGACCTTACTGTATTTCTTCTGATTATTATTATTATTATTATTATTATTATTATTATTATTATTCTTTTTGTTCCGCCAAGTTAGCCTCCGTAACCGTAAGACGTGTCGCTTTCATATTCACACTTTGTATTCGTGTCATGAATACCTATCCGGAACTCACCCTGTTAGTCGAAAAATTTTGTCGGTTCGGAGTTATCCCTCCGAAACCAAAAAACCTTGTTATCGTTCCAACACCGTAACCGTAAAAGGTAGAGAAAAAACAAAGGGTGAAATTTGTTCAGGACCAGACCCCGGTTCTTCGTTACATTTGGATCGAAAAGATTCAACGACTCATTGGTAGAGTTATGCCCCTATGAAAATTTACCGGTGTCGGTGGACCACCAAAACTCAGAAACCGTAAGTCGTAGACACCTAGGATCTTCACCAATCATCATCAATTTATGTATCTTTGAAAAATACCTCAAGGTCAAATTTGTATGTTGACCTTGACCTTTGACCTAACACCTTGTTATGGGATAATCTCAGAAACCATTATACTTACAGATGTTTTAAATAGTGGAAAATGTTTGGATCATTATGGCGCAACTTTGTTACATTTTGACCAAAGAGATTTGACCATTCTATAAGGGGCATAACCCCTGTTTTAGGTTTCTGAAAACACAAAATCAGCTTTTACTATATAACCAAAGGTCCTAGACCCATGGGGTCTTCAGCAATGACATTGGGGACTAATGACCTTGACAAAGGTCAAAAGGTCAAAGGTCAAGGTCATGTCACATATAGCGAATTTAGTGTTTTTAACCTTATTTAAAGGATTTTCAGTGTGTTTTAAAGCTTTTCAATACATTCTACGTCTATTGGGACATGTATTTTACATTAAAAAAGGAAAGACCTCTCAATTGTTCAAGAACAATTGACAGTTTAATTATTATTATTATTATTATTATTATTATTATTATTAAGGTCTTTCCTTTTTCTATAAGGAAAGACCTTACTGTATTTCTTCTGATTATTATTATTATTATTCTTCTTGTTCCGCCAAACTTTGACAAAATTTCCCTCCGTAACCGTAAACCATGTCGCTTTCATGTTCACACTTTGTATTGGTGTCATGAATACCTATCCGGAACTCACCCTGTGAGTCGAAATATTTTGTCGATTCGGAGTAATCCCTCCGAAACCCAAAAACCTTGTTATCGTTCCAACACCGTAACCGTAATAGGTAGAAAAAAAATGAAGGGTGAAATTTGTTCAAGACCAGACCCCGGTTCTTCGTTACATTTGGATCGAAAAGATTCAACGACTCATTGGTAGGGTTATGCCCCTATGAAAATTAACCGGTGTCGGTTGGCCACCAAAACTCAGAAACCGTAAGTCGTAGACACATAGGATCTTCACCAATCATCATCATTTCATGTATCTTTAAAAAATATCTCAAGGTCAAGATTGTATGTTGACCTTGACCTCTGACCTAACAGCTTGTTATGGGATAATCTCAGAAACCATTATACTTACAGAAGTTTTAAATGGTGGAAAATGTTTGGGTCATTATGGCGCAACTTTGTTACATTTTGATCAAAGAGATTTGACCTTTCTATAAGGGGCATAACCCCTGTTTTAGGTTTTTGAAAAGACAAAATCAGCTTTTACTATATAACCAAAGGTCCTAGACCCTTGGGGTCTTCAGTAATGGCATTGGGGACCAATGACCTTGACAAAGGTCAAAAGGTCAAAGGTCAAGGTCATGTCCCAGATAGCGAATTTAGTGTTTTTAACCTTATTTAAAGGATTTTTAGTGTGTTTTCGAGCTTTTTAAGGTTGACCTTGACCTTTTCAATACATTCTACGTCTGTTGGAACATGTATTTTACATTGAAAAAGGAAAGACCTCTCAATTGTTCAAGAACAATTGACAGTTTAATATTGTTCTTACATCTCTTCTGAAAAAAAAAATCCACATCCTTGTTATCAGTTGAACTCGGACACTACAAGTCTAATCGACCCCAAAATTTGCAGTCAGCAGGGCATACATGTACTTAAGGTTCATAAAACAACGTGGTGCAGATATCTCTCAAGACTTTTCCTAGAGAAAAAAAATTGCAATGCCGTATAAATTGCTTGCTAGGTCCGTAAATCTCAGTGAAATGCTACAATAAAATGTCCGCTCCTAGATTAAAATACTAATCTGTGTTACAAACTGGTGCTGAAAAATGTACATTTTAAGAAAATAATCGTTAAATGTGTATTAAAGTTCCACCGGTTCAATTAAATCCAAAACATGCACTGCTGGTGAACGGTGATCAAAATGTCAATTTCCTACAACGACAAAAGAAATTACATTGTGTACATTCCGTCTCTATACATGTTGTCTGTTCAACATCCCGACCTAAAGAGAAATAAAAAGACTAAGTTTTCGTTATTATAAACCCAAGTCACGTGGTGTCTCCTCAATCTGGCGCGCGCGCTGGACCTAAAATAAAATAAAAACTTTCCAAACTAAACATGAAACTTCCCCGGAATAATATAGACCCCTTACAGAAACAAACAAACAAACAAACAAACACACACACACACAAACACACACACACACACACACACACACACACACACACAATCATGTTTCAAAGGGGGGAAAGACCGTTTACAATTGCTTTTTAAAAGCAATTGATTTATATTATTAAGGTCTTTCCTTTTACTAAAGGGAAAGACCTTACTGTATTTCTTCTGATTATTATTATTAAGGTCTTTCCTTTTACAAAAGGGAAAGACCTTACTGTATTTCTTCTGATTATTATTATTATTATTAAGGTCTTTCCTTTTACTAAAGGGAAAGACCTTACTGTATTTCTTCTGATTATTATTATTATTATTATTATTATTATTATTATTATTATTCTTTTTGTTCCGCCAAGTTAGCCTCCGTAACCGTAAGACGTGTCGCTTTCATATTCACACTTTGTATTCGTGTCATGAATACCTATCCGGAACTCACCCTGTTAGTCGAAAAATTTTGTCGGTTCGGAGTTATCCCTCCGAAACCAAAAAACCTTGTTATCGTTCCAACACCGTAACCGTAAAAGGTAGAGAAAAAACAAAGGGTGAAATTTGTTCAGGACCAGACCCCGGTTCTTCGTTACATTTGGATCGAAAAGATTCAACGACTCATTGGTAGAGTTATGCCCCTATGAAAATTTACCGGTGTCGGTGGACCACCAAAACTCAGAAACCGTAAGTCGTAGACACCTAGGATCTTCACCAATCATCATCAATTTATGTATCTTTGAAAAATACCTCAAGGTCAAATTTGTATGTTGACCTTGACCTTTGACCTAACACCTTGTTATGGGATAATCTCAGAAACCATTATACTTACAGATGTTTTAAATAGTGGAAAATGTTTGGATCATTATGGCGCAACTTTGTTACATTTTGACCAAAGAGATTTGACCATTCTATAAGGGGCATAACCCCTGTTTTAGGTTTCTGAAAACACAAAATCAGCTTTTACTATATAACCAAAGGTCCTAGACCCATGGGGTCTTCAGCAATGACATTGGGGACTAATGACCTTGACAAAGGTCAAAAGGTCAAAGGTCAAGGTCATGTCACATATAGCGAATTTAGTGTTTTTAACCTTATTTAAAGGATTTTCAGTGTGTTTTAAAGCTTTTCAATACATTCTACGTCTATTGGGACATGTATTTTACATTAAAAAAGGAAAGACCTCTCAATTGTTCAAGAACAATTGACAGTTTAATTATTATTATTATTATTATTATTATTATTATTATTAAGGTCTTTCCTTTTTCTATAAGGAAAGACCTTACTGTATTTCTTCTGATTATTATTATTATTATTCTTCTTGTTCCGCCAAACTTTGACAAAATTTCCCTCCGTAACCGTAAACCATGTCGCTTTCATGTTCACACTTTGTATTGGTGTCATGAATACCTATCCGGAACTCACCCTGTGAGTCGAAATATTTTGTCGATTCGGAGTAATCCCTCCGAAACCCAAAAACCTTGTTATCGTTCCAACACCGTAACCGTAATAGGTAGAAAAAAAATGAAGGGTGAAATTTGTTCAAGACCAGACCCCGGTTCTTCGTTACATTTGGATCGAAAAGATTCAACGACTCATTGGTAGGGTTATGCCCCTATGAAAATTAACCGGTGTCGGTTGGCCACCAAAACTCAGAAACCGTAAGTCGTAGACACATAGGATCTTCACCAATCATCATCATTTCATGTATCTTTAAAAAATATCTCAAGGTCAAGATTGTATGTTGACCTTGACCTCTGACCTAACAGCTTGTTATGGGATAATCTCAGAAACCATTATACTTACAGAAGTTTTAAATGGTGGAAAATGTTTGGGTCATTATGGCGCAACTTTGTTACATTTTGATCAAAGAGATTTGACCTTTCTATAAGGGGCATAACCCCTGTTTTAGGTTTTTGAAAAGACAAAATCAGCTTTTACTATATAACCAAAGGTCCTAGACCCTTGGGGTCTTCAGTAATGGCATTGGGGACCAATGACCTTGACAAAGGTCAAAAGGTCAAAGGTCAAGGTCATGTCCCAGATAGCGAATTTAGTGTTTTTAACCTTATTTAAAGGATTTTTAGTGTGTTTTCGAGCTTTTTAAGGTTGACCTTGACCTTTTCAATACATTCTACGTCTGTTGGAACATGTATTTTACATTGAAAAAGGAAAGACCTCTCAATTGTTCAAGAACAATTGACAGTTTAATATTGTTCTTACATCTCTTCTGAAAAAAAAAATCCACATCCTTGTTATCAGTTGAACTCGGACACTACAAGTCTAATCGACCCCAAAATTTGCAGTCAGCAGGGCATACATGTACTTAAGGTTCATAAAACAACGTGGTGCAGATATCTCTCAAGACTTTTCCTAGAGAAAAAAAATTGCAATGCCGTATAAATTGCTTGCTAGGTCCGTAAATCTCAGTGAAATGCTACAATAAAATGTCCGCTCCTAGATTAAAATACTAATCTGTGTTACAAACTGGTGCTGAAAAATGTACATTTTAAGAAAATAATCGTTAAATGTGTATTAAAGTTCCACCGGTTCAATTAAATCCAAAACATGCACTGCTGGTGAACGGTGATCAAAATGTCAATTTCCTACAACGACAAAAGAAATTACATTGTGTACATTCCGTCTCTATACATGTTGTCTGTTCAACATCCCGACCTAAAGAGAAATAAAAAGACTAAGTTTTCGTTATTATAAACCCAAGTCACGTGGTGTCTCCTCAATCTGGCGCGCGCGCTGGACCTAAAATAAAATAAAAACTTTCCAAACTAAACATGAAACTTCCCCGGAATAATATAGACCCCTTACAGAAACAAACAAACAAACAAACAAACACACACACACACAAACACACACACACACACACACACACACACACACACACACACACACACACACAATCATGTTTCAAAGGGGGGAAAGACCGTTTACAATTGCTTTTTAAAAGCAATTGATTTATATTATTAAGGTCTTTCCTTTTACTAAAGGGAAAGACCTTACTGTATTTCTTCTGATTATTATTATTAAGGTCTTTCCTTTGACAAAAGGGAAAGACCTTACTGTATTTCTTCTGATTATTATTATTATTATTAAGGTCTTTCCTTTTACTAAAGGGAAAGACCTTACTGTATTTCTTCTGATTATTATTATTATTATTATTATTATTATTATTATTATTATTATTCTTTTTGTTCCGCCAAGTTAGCCTCCGTAACCGTAAGACGTGTCGCTTTCATATTCACACTTTGTATTCGTGTCATGAATACCTATCCGGAACTCACCCTGTTAGTCGAAAAATTTTGTCGGTTCGGAGTTATCCCTCCGAAACCAAAAAACCTTGTTATCGTTCCAACACCGTAACCGTAAAAGGTAGAGAAAAAACAAAGGGTGAAATTTGTTCAGGACCAGACCCCGGTTCTTCGTTACATTTGGATCGAAAAGATTCAACGACTCATTGGTAGAGTTATGCCCCTATGAAAATTTACCGGTGTCGGTGGACCACCAAAACTCAGAAACCGTAAGTCGTAGACACCTAGGATCTTCACCAATCATCATCAATTTATGTATCTTTGAAAAATACCTCAAGGTCAAATTTGTATGTTGACCTTGACCTTTGACCTAACACCTTGTTATGGGATAATCTCAGAAACCATTATACTTACAGATGTTTTAAATAGTGGAAAATGTTTGGATCATTATGGCGCAACTTTGTTACATTTTGACCAAAGAGATTTGACCATTCTATAAGGGGCATAACCCCTGTTTTAGGTTTCTGAAAACACAAAATCAGCTTTTACTATATAACCAAAGGTCCTAGACCCATGGGGTCTTCAGCAATGACATTGGGGACTAATGACCTTGACAAAGGTCAAAAGGTCAAAGGTCAAGGTCATGTCCCATATAGCGAATTTAGTGTTTTTAACCTTATTTAAAGGATTTTCAGTGTGTTTTAAAGCTTTTCAATACATTCTACGTCTATTGGGACATGTATTTTACATTAAAAAAGGAAAGACCTCTCAATTGTTCAAGAACAATTGACAGTTTAATTATTATTATTATTATTATTATTATTATTATTATTAAGGTCTTTCCTTTTTCTATAAGGAAAGACCTTACTGTATTTCTTCTGATTATTATTATTATTATTCTTCTTGTTCCGCCAAACTTTGACAAAATTTCCCTCCGTAACCGTAAACCATGTCGCTTTCATGTTCACACTTTGTATTGGTGTCATGAATACCTATCCGGAACTCACCCTGTGAGTCGAAATATTTTGTCGATTCGGAGTAATCCCTCCGAAACCCAAAAACCTTGTTATCGTTCCAACACCGTAACCGTAATAGGTAGAAAAAAAATGAAGGGTGAAATTTGTTCAAGACCAGACCCCGGTTCTTCGTTACATTTGGATCGAAAAGATTCAACGACTCATTGGTAGGGTTATGCCCCTATGAAAATTAACCGGTGTCGGTTGGCCACCAAAACTCAGAAACCGTAAGTCGTAGACACATAGGATCTTCACCAATCATCATCATTTCATGTATCTTTAAAAAATATCTCAAGGTCAAGATTGTATGTTGACCTTGACCTCTGACCTAACAGCTTGTTATGGGATAATCTCAGAAACCATTATACTTACAGAAGTTTTAAATGGTGGAAAATGTTTGGGTCATTATGGCGCAACTTTGTTACATTTTGATCAAAGAGATTTGACCTTTCTATAAGGGGCATAACCCCTGTTTTAGGTTTTTGAAAAGACAAAATCAGCTTTTACTATATAACCAAAGGTCCTAGACCCTTGGGGTCTTCAGTAATGGCATTGGGGACCAATGACCTTGACAAAGGTCAAAAGGTCAAAGGTCAAGGTCATGTCCCAGATAGCGAATTTAGTGTTTTTAACCTTATTTAAAGGATTTTTAGTGTGTTTTCGAGCTTTTTAAGGTTGACCTTGACCTTTTCAATACATTCTACGTCTGTTGGAACATGTATTTTACATTGAAAAAGGAAAGACCTCTCAATTGTTCAAGAACAATTGACAGTTTAATATTGTTCTTACATCTCTTCTGAAAAAAAAAATCCACATCCTTGTTATCAGTTGAACTCGGACACTACAAGTCTAATCGACCCCAAAATTTGCAGTCAGCAGGGCATACATGTACTTAAGGTTCATAAAACAACGTGGTGCAGATATCTCTCAAGACTTTTCCTAGAGAAAAAAAATTGCAATGCCGTATAAATTGCTTGCTAGGTCCGTAAATCTCAGTGAAATGCTACAATAAAATGTCCGCTCCTAGATTAAAATACTAATCTGTGTTACAAACTGGTGCTGAAAAATGTACATTTTAAGAAAATAATCGTTAAATGTGTATTAAAGTTCCACCGGTTCAATTAAATCCAAAACATGCACTGCTGGTGAACGGTGATCAAAATGTCAATTTCCTACAACGACAAAAGAAATTACATTGTGTACATTCCGTCTCTATACATGTTGTCTGTTCAACATCCCGACCTAAAGAGAAATAAAAAGACTAAGTTTTCGTTATTATAAACCCAAGTCACGTGGTGTCTCCTCAATCTGGCGCGCGCGCTGGACCTAAAATAAAATAAAAACTTTCCAAACTAAACATGAAACTTCCCCGGAATAATATAGACCCCTTACAGAAACAAACAAACAAACAAACAAACACACACACACACACACACACACACACACACACACACACACACACACACACACACACACAATCATGTTTCAAAGGGGGGAAAGACCGTTTACAATTGCTTTTTAAAAGCAATTGATTTATATTATTAAGGTCTTTCCTTTTACTAAAGGGAAAGACCTTACTGTATTTCTTCTGATTATTATTATTAAGGTCTTTCCTTTGACAAAAGGGAAAGACCTTACTGTATTTCTTCTGATTATTATTATTATTATTAAGGTCTTTCCTTTTACTAAAGGGAAAGACCTTACTGTATTTCTTCTGATTATTATTATTATTATTATTATTATTATTATTATTATTATTATTCTTTTTGTTCCGCCAAGTTAGCCTCCGTAACCGTAAGACGTGTCGCTTTCATATTCACACTTTGTATTCGTGTCATGAATACCTATCCGGAACTCACCCTGTTAGTCGAAAAATTTTGTCGGTTCGGAGTTATCCCTCCGAAACCAAAAAACCTTGTTATCGTTCCCCAACACCGTAACCGTAAAAGGTAGAGAAAAAACAAAGGGTGAAATTTGTTCAGGACCAGACCCCGGTTCTTCGTTACATTTGGATCGAAAAGATTCAACGACTCATTGGTAGAGTTATGCCCCTATGAAAATTTACCGGTGTCGGTGGACCACCAAAACTCAGAAACCGTAAGTCGTAGACACCTAGGATCTTCACCAATCATCATCAATTTATGTATCTTTGAAAAATACCTCAAGGTCAAATTTGTATGTTGACCTTGACCTTTGACCTAACACCTTGTTATGGGATAATCTCAGAAACCATTATACTTACAGATGTTTTAAATAGTGGAAAATGTTTGGATCATTATGGCGCAACTTTGTTACATTTTGACCAAAGAGATTTGACCATTCTATAAGGGGCATAACCCCTGTTTTAGGTTTCTGAAAACACAAAATCAGCTTTTACTATATAACCAAAGGTCCTAGACCCATGGGGTCTTCAGCAATGACATTGGGGACTAATGACCTTGACAAAGGTCAAAAGGTCAAAGGTCAAGGTCATGTCCCATATAGCGAATTTAGTGTTTTTAACCTTATTTAAAGGATTTTCAGTGTGTTTTAAAGCTTTTCAATACATTCTACGTCTATTGGGACATGTATTTTACATTAAAAAAGGAAAGACCTCTCAATTGTTCAAGAACAATTGACAGTTTAATTATTATTATTATTATTATTATTATTATTATTATTAAGGTCTTTCCTTTTTCTATAAGGAAAGACCTTACTGTATTTCTTCTGATTATTATTATTATTATTCTTCTTGTTCCGCCAAACTTTGACAAAATTTCCCTCCGTAACCGTAAACCATGTCGCTTTCATGTTCACACTTTGTATTGGTGTCATGAATACCTATCCGGAACTCACCCTGTGAGTCGAAATATTTTGTCGATTCGGAGTAATCCCTCCGAAACCCAAAAACCTTGTTATCGTTCCAACACCGTAACCGTAATAGGTAGAAAAAAAATGAAGGGTGAAATTTGTTCAAGACCAGACCCCGGTTCTTCGTTACATTTGGATCGAAAAGATTCAACGACTCATTGGTAGGGTTATGCCCCTATGAAAATTAACCGGTGTCGGTTGGCCACCAAAACTCAGAAACCGTAAGTCGTAGACACATAGGATCTTCACCAATCATCATCATTTCATGTATCTTTAAAAAATATCTCAAGGTCAAGATTGTATGTTGACCTTGACCTCTGACCTAACAGCTTGTTATGGGATAATCTCAGAAACCATTATACTTACAGAAGTTTTAAATGGTGGAAAATGTTTGGGTCATTATGGCGCAACTTTGTTACATTTTGATCAAAGAGATTTGACCTTTCTATAAGGGGCATAACCCCTGTTTTAGGTTTTTGAAAAGACAAAATCAGCTTTTACTATATAACCAAAGGTCCTAGACCCTTGGGGTCTTCAGTAATGGCATTGGGGACCAATGACCTTGACAAAGGTCAAAAGGTCAAAGGTCAAGGTCATGTCCCAGATAGCGAATTTAGTGTTTTTAACCTTATTTAAAGGATTTTTAGTGTGTTTTCGAGCTTTTTAAGGTTGACCTTGACCTTTTCAATACATTCTACGTCTGTTGGAACATGTATTTTACATTGAAAAAGGAAAGACCTCTCAATTGTTCAAGAACAATTGACAGTTTAATATTGTTCTTACATCTCTTCTGAAAAAAAAAATCCACATCCTTGTTATCAGTTGAACTCGGACACTACAAGTCTAATCGACCCCAAAATTTGCAGTCAGCAGGGCATACATGTACTTAAGGTTCATAAAACAACGTGGTGCAGATATCTCTCAAGACTTTTCCTAGAGAAAAAAAATTGCAATGCCGTATAAATTGCTTGCTAGGTCCGTAAATCTCAGTGAAATGCTACAATAAAATGTCCGCTCCTAGATTAAAATACTAATCTGTGTTACAAACTGGTGCTGAAAAATGTACATTTTAAGAAAATAATCGTTAAATGTGTATTAAAGTTCCACCGGTTCAATTAAATCCAAAACATGCACTGCTGGTGAACGGTGATCAAAATGTCAATTTCCTACAACGACAAAAGAAATTACATTGTGTACATTCCGTCTCTATACATGTTGTCTGTTCAACATCCCGACCTAAAGAGAAATAAAAAGACTAAGTTTTCGTTATTATAAACCCAAGTCACGTGGTGTCTCCTCAATCTGGCGCGCGCGCTGGACCTAAAATAAAATAAAAACTTTCCAAACTAAACATGAAACTTCCCCGGAATAATATAGACCCCTTACAGAAACAAACAAACAAACAAACAAACACACACACACACACACACACACACACACACACACACACACACACACACACACACACACACACAATCATGTTTCAAAGGGGGGAAAGACCGTTTACAATTGCTTTTTAAAAGCAATTGATTTATATTATTAAGGTCTTTCCTTTTACTAAAGGGAAAGACCTTACTGTATTTCTTCTGATTATTATTATTAAGGTCTTTCCTTTTACAAAAGGGAAAGACCTTACTGTATTTCTTCTGATTATTATTATTATTATTAAGGTCTTTCCTTTTACTAAAGGGAAAGACCTTACTGTATTTCTTCTGATTATTATTATTATTATTATTATTATTATTATTATTATTATTATTCTTTTTGTTCCGCCAAGTTAGCCTCCGTAACCGTAAGACGTGTCGCTTTCATATTCACACTTTGTATTCGTGTCATGAATACCTATCCGGAACTCACCCTGTTAGTCGAAAAATTTTGTCGGTTCGGAGTTATCCCTCCGAAACCAAAAAACCTTGTTATCGTTCCAACACCGTAACCGTAAAAGGTAGAGAAAAAACAAAGGGTGAAATTTGTTCAGGACCAGACCCCGGTTCTTCGTTACATTTGGATCGAAAAGATTCAACGACTCATTGGTAGAGTTATGCCCCTATGAAAATTTACCGGTGTCGGTGGACCACCAAAACTCAGAAACCGTAAGTCGTAGACACCTAGGATCTTCACCAATCATCATCAATTTATGTATCTTTGAAAAATACCTCAAGGTCAAATTTGTATGTTGACCTTGACCTTTGACCTAACACCTTGTTATGGGATAATCTCAGAAACCATTATACTTACAGATGTTTTAAATAGTGGAAAATGTTTGGATCATTATGGCGCAACTTTGTTACATTTTGACCAAAGAGATTTGACCATTCTATAAGGGGCATAACCCCTGTTTTAGGTTTCTGAAAACACAAAATCAGCTTTTACTATATAACCAAAGGTCCTAGACCCATGGGGTCTTCAGCAATGACATTGGGGACTAATGACCTTGACAAAGGTCAAAAGGTCAAAGGTCAAGGTCATGTCCCATATAGCGAATTTAGTGTTTTTAACCTTATTTAAAGGATTTTCAGTGTGTTTTAAAGCTTTTCAATACATTCTACGTCTATTGGGACATGTATTTTACATTAAAAAAGGAAAGACCTCTCAATTGTTCAAGAACAATTGACAGTTTAATTATTATTATTATTATTATTATTATTATTATTATTAAGGTCTTTCCTTTTTCTATAAGGAAAGACCTTACTGTATTTCTTCTGATTATTATTATTATTATTCTTCTTGTTCCGCCAAACTTTGACAAAATTTCCCTCCGTAACCGTAAACCATGTCGCTTTCATGTTCACACTTTGTATTGGTGTCATGAATACCTATCCGGAACTCACCCTGTGAGTCGAAATATTTTGTCGATTCGGAGTAATCCCTCCGAAACCCAAAAACCTTGTTATCGTTCCAACACCGTAACCGTAATAGGTAGAAAAAAAATGAAGGGTGAAATTTGTTCAAGACCAGACCCCGGTTCTTCGTTACATTTGGATCGAAAAGATTCAACGACTCATTGGTAGGGTTATGCCCCTATGAAAATTAACCGGTGTCGGTTGGCCACCAAAACTCAGAAACCGTAAGTCGTAGACACATAGGATCTTCACCAATCATCATCATTTCATGTATCTTTAAAAAATATCTCAAGGTCAAGATTGTATGTTGACCTTGACCTCTGACCTAACAGCTTGTTATGGGATAATCTCAGAAACCATTATACTTACAGAAGTTTTAAATGGTGGAAAATGTTTGGGTCATTATGGCGCAACTTTGTTACATTTTGATCAAAGAGATTTGACCTTTCTATAAGGGGCATAACCCCTGTTTTAGGTTTTTGAAAAGACAAAATCAGCTTTTACTATATAACCAAAGGTCCTAGACCCTTGGGGTCTTCAGTAATGGCATTGGGGACCAATGACCTTGACAAAGGTCAAAAGGTCAAAGGTCAAGGTCATGTCCCAGATAGCGAATTTAGTGTTTTTAACCTTATTTAAAGGATTTTTAGTGTGTTTTCGAGCTTTTTAAGGTTGACCTTGACCTTTTCAATACATTCTACGTCTGTTGGAACATGTATTTTACATTGAAAAAGGAAAGACCTCTCAATTGTTCAAGAACAATTGACAGTTTAATATTGTTCTTACATCTCTTCTGAAAAAAAAAATCCACATCCTTGTTATCAGTTGAACTCGGACACTACAAGTCTAATCGACCCCAAAATTTGCAGTCAGCAGGGCATACATGTACTTAAGGTTCATAAAACAACGTGGTGCAGATATCTCTCAAGACTTTTCCTAGAGAAAAAAAATTGCAATGCCGTATAAATTGCTTGCTAGGTCCGTAAATCTCAGTGAAATGCTACAATAAAATGTCCGCTCCTAGATTAAAATACTAATCTGTGTTACAAACTGGTGCTGAAAAATGTACATTTTAAGAAAATAATCGTTAAATGTGTATTAAAGTTCCACCGGTTCAATTAAATCCAAAACATGCACTGCTGGTGAACGGTGATCAAAATGTCAATTTCCTACAACGACAAAAGAAATTACATTGTGTACATTCCGTCTCTATACATGTTGTCTGTTCAACATCCCGACCTAAAGAGAAATAAAAAGACTAAGTTTTCGTTATTATAAACCCAAGTCACGTGGTGTCTCCTCAATCTGGCGCGCGCGCTGGACCTAAAATAAAATAAAAACTTTCCAAACTAAACATGAAACTTCCCCGGAATAATATAGACCCCTTACAGAAACAAACAAACAAACAAACAACACACACACACACACACACACACACACACACACACACACACACACACACACACACAATCATGTTTCAAAGGGGGGAAAGACCGTTTACAATTGCTTTTTAAAAGCAATTGATTTATATTATTAAGGTCTTTCCTTTTACTAAAGGGAAAGACCTTACTGTATTTCTTCTGATTATTATTATTAAGGTCTTTCCTTTTACAAAAGGGAAAGACCTTACTGTATTTCTTCTGATTATTATTATTATTATTAAGGTCTTTCCTTTTACTAAAGGGAAAGACCTTACTGTATTTCTTCTGATTATTATTATTATTATTATTATTATTATTATTATTATTATTCTTTTTGTTCCGCCAAGTTAGCCTCCGTAACCGTAAGACGTGTCGCTTTCATATTCACACTTTGTATTCGTGTCATGAATACCTATCCGGAACTCACCCTGTTAGTCGAAAAATTTTGTCGGTTCGGAGTTATCCCTCCGAAACCAAAAAACCTTGTTATCGTTCCAACACCGTAACCGTAAAAGGTAGAGAAAAAACAAAGGGTGAAATTTGTTCAGGACCAGACCCCGGTTCTTCGTTACATTTGGATCGAAAAGATTCAACGACTCATTGGTAGAGTTATGCCCTATGAAAATTTACCGGTGTCGGTGGACCACCAAAACTCAGAAACCGTAAGTCGTAGACACCTAGGATCTTCACCAATCATCATCAATTTATGTATCTTTGAAAAATACCTCAAGGTCAAATTTGTATGTTGACCTTGACCTTTGACCTAACACCTTGTTATGGGATAATCTCAGAAACCATTATACTTACAGATGTTTTAAATAGTGGAAAATGTTTGGATCATTATGGCGCAACTTTGTTACATTTTGACCAAAGAGATTTGACCATTCTATAAGGGGCATAACCCCTGTTTTAGGTTTCTGAAAACACAAAATCAGCTTTTACTATATAACCAAAGGTCCTAGACCCATGGGGTCTTCAGCAATGACATTGGGGACTAATGACCTTGACAAAGGTCAAAAGGTCAAAGGTCAAGGTCATGTCCCATATAGCGAATTTAGTGTTTTTAACCTTATTTAAAGGATTTTCAGTGTGTTTTAAAGCTTTTCAATACATTCTACGTCTATTGGGACATGTATTTTACATTAAAAAAGGAAAGACCTCTCAATTGTTCAAGAACAATTGACAGTTTAATTATTATTATTATTATTATTATTATTATTATTATTAAGGTCTTTCCTTTTTCTATAAGGAAAGACCTTACTGTATTTCTTCTGATTATTATTATTATTATTCTTCTTGTTCCGCCAAACTTTGACAAAATTTCCCTCCGTAACCGTAAACCATGTCGCTTTCATGTTCACACTTTGTATTGGTGTCATGAATACCTATCCGGAACTCACCCTGTGAGTCGAAATATTTTGTCGATTCGGAGTAATCCCTCCGAAACCCAAAAACCTTGTTATCGTTCCAACACCGTAACCGTAATAGGTAGAAAAAAAATGAAGGGTGAAATTTGTTCAAGACCAGACCCCGGTTCTTCGTTACATTTGGATCGAAAAGATTCAACGACTCATTGGTAGGGTTATGCCCCTATGAAAATTAACCGGTGTCGGTTGGCCACCAAAACTCAGAAACCGTAAGTCGTAGACACATAGGATCTTCACCAATCATCATCATTTCATGTATCTTTAAAAAATATCTCAAGGTCAAGATTGTATGTTGACCTTGACCTCTGACCTAACAGCTTGTTATGGGATAATCTCAGAAACCATTATACTTACAGAAGTTTTAAATGGTGGAAAATGTTTGGGTCATTATGGCGCAACTTTGTTACATTTTGATCAAAGAGATTTGACCTTTCTATAAGGGGCATAACCCCTGTTTTAGGTTTTTGAAAAGACAAAATCAGCTTTTACTATATAACCAAAGGTCCTAGACCCTTGGGGTCTTCAGTAATGGCATTGGGGACCAATGACCTTGACAAAGGTCAAAAGGTCAAAGGTCAAGGTCATGTCCCAGATAGCGAATTTAGTGTTTTTAACCTTATTTAAAGGATTTTTAGTGTGTTTTCGAGCTTTTTAAGGTTGACCTTGACCTTTTCAATACATTCTACGTCTGTTGGAACATGTATTTTACATTGAAAAAGGAAAGACCTCTCAATTGTTCAAGAACAATTGACAGTTTAATATTGTTCTTACATCTCTTCTGAAAAAAAAAATCCACATCCTTGTTATCAGTTGAACTCGGACACTACAAGTCTAATCGACCCCAAAATTTGCAGTCAGCAGGGCATACATGTACTTAAGGTTCATAAAACAACGTGGTGCAGATATCTCTCAAGACTTTTCCTAGAGAAAAAAAATTGCAATGCCGTATAAATTGCTTGCTAGGTCCGTAAATCTCAGTGAAATGCTACAATAAAATGTCCGCTCCTAGATTAAAATACTAATCTGTGTTACAAACTGGTGCTGAAAAATGTACATTTTAAGAAAATAATCGTTAAATGTGTATTAAAGTTCCACCGGTTCAATTAAATCCAAAACATGCACTGCTGGTGAACGGTGATCAAAATGTCAATTTCCTACAACGACAAAAGAAATTACATTGTGTACATTCCGTCTCTATACATGTTGTCTGTTCAACATCCCGACCTAAAGAGAAATAAAAAGACTAAGTTTTCGTTATTATAAACCCAAGTCACGTGGTGTCTCCTCAATCTGGCGCGCGCGCTGGACCTAAAATAAAATAAAAACTTTCCAAACTAAACATGAAACTTCCCCGGAATAATATAGACCCCTTACAGAAACAAACAAACAAACAAACAAACACACACACACACACACACACACACACACACACACACACACACACACACACACACACATCATGTTTCAAAGGGGGGAAAGACCGTTTACAATTGCTTTTTAAAAGCAATTGATTTATATTATTAAGGTCTTTCCTTTTACTAAAGGGAAAGACCTTACTGTATTTCTTCTGATTATTATTATTAAGGTCTTTCCTTTTACAAAAGGGAAAGACCTTACTGTATTTCTTCTGATTATTATTATTATTATTAAGGTCTTTCCTTTTACTAAAGGGAAAGACCTTACTGTATTTCTTCTGATTATTATTATTATTATTATTATTATTATTATTATTATTATTCTTTTTGTTCCGCCAAGTTAGCCTCCGTAACCGTAAGACGTGTCGCTTTCATATTCACACTTTGTATTCGTGTCATGAATACCTATCCGGAACTCACCCTGTTAGTCGAAAAATTTTGTCGGTTCGGAGTTATCCCTCCGAAACCAAAAAACCTTGTTATCGTTCCAACACCGTAACCGTAAAAGGTAGAGAAAAAACAAAGGGTGAAATTTGTTCAGGACCAGACCCCGGTTCTTCGTTACATTTGGATCGAAAAGATTCAACGACTCATTGGTAGAGTTATGCCCCTATGAAAATTTCCGGTGTCGGTGGACCACCAAAACTCAGAAACCGTAAGTCGTAGACACCTAGGATCTTCACCAATCATCATCAATTTATGTATCTTTGAAAAATACCTCAAGGTCAAATTTGTATGTTGACCTTGACCTTTGACCTAACACCTTGTTATGGGATAATCTCAGAAACCATTATACTTACAGATGTTTTAAATAGTGGAAAATGTTTGGATCATTATGGCGCAACTTTGTTACATTTTGACCAAAGAGATTTGACCATTCTATAAGGGGCATAACCCCTGTTTTAGGTTTCTGAAAACACAAAATCAGCTTTTACTATATAACCAAAGGTCCTAGACCCATGGGGTCTTCAGCAATGACATTGGGGACTAATGACCTTGACAAAGGTCAAAAGGTCAAAGGTCAAGGTCATGTCCCATATAGCGAATTTAGTGTTTTTAACCTTATTTAAAGGATTTTCAGTGTGTTTTAAAGCTTTTCAATACATTCTACGTCTATTGGGACATGTATTTTACATTAAAAAAGGAAAGACCTCTCAATTGTTCAAGAACAATTGACAGTTTAATTATTATTATTATTATTATTATTATTATTATTATTAAGGTCTTTCCTTTTTCTATAAGGAAAGACCTTACTGTATTTCTTCTGATTATTATTATTATTATTCTTCTTGTTCCGCCAAACTTTGACAAAATTTCCCTCCGTAACCGTAAACCATGTCGCTTTCATGTTCACACTTTGTATTGGTGTCATGAATACCTATCCGGAACTCACCCTGTGAGTCGAAATATTTTGTCGATTCGGAGTAATCCCTCCGAAACCCAAAAACCTTGTTATCGTTCCAACACCGTAACCGTAATAGGTAGAAAAAAAATGAAGGGTGAAATTTGTTCAAGACCAGACCCCGGTTCTTCGTTACATTTGGATCGAAAAGATTCAACGACTCATTGGTAGGGTTATGCCCCTATGAAAATTAACCGGTGTCGGTTGGCCACCAAAACTCAGAAACCGTAAGTCGTAGACACATAGGATCTTCACCAATCATCATCATTTCATGTATCTTTAAAAAATATCTCAAGGTCAAGATTGTATGTTGACCTTGACCTCTGACCTAACAGCTTGTTATGGGATAATCTCAGAAACCATTATACTTACAGAAGTTTTAAATGGTGGAAAATGTTTGGGTCATTATGGCGCAACTTTGTTACATTTTGATCAAAGAGATTTGACCTTTCTATAAGGGGCATAACCCCTGTTTTAGGTTTTTGAAAAGACAAAATCAGCTTTTACTATATAACCAAAGGTCCTAGACCCTTGGGGTCTTCAGTAATGGCATTGGGGACCAATGACCTTGACAAAGGTCAAAAGGTCAAAGGTCAAGGTCATGTCCCAGATAGCGAATTTAGTGTTTTTAACCTTATTTAAAGGATTTTTAGTGTGTTTTCGAGCTTTTTAAGGTTGACCTTGACCTTTTCAATACATTCTACGTCTGTTGGAACATGTATTTTACATTGAAAAAGGAAAGACCTCTCAATTGTTCAAGAACAATTGACAGTTTAATATTGTTCTTACATCTCTTCTGAAAAAAAAAATCCACATCCTTGTTATCAGTTGAACTCGGACACTACAAGTCTAATCGACCCCAAAATTTGCAGTCAGCAGGGCATACATGTACTTAAGGTTCATAAAACAACGTGGTGCAGATATCTCTCAAGACTTTTCCTAGAGAAAAAAAATTGCAATGCCGTATAAATTGCTTGCTAGGTCCGTAAATCTCAGTGAAATGCTACAATAAAATGTCCGCTCCTAGATTAAAATACTAATCTGTGTTACAAACTGGTGCTGAAAAATGTACATTTTAAGAAAATAATCGTTAAATGTGTATTAAAGTTCCACCGGTTCAATTAAATCCAAAACATGCACTGCTGGTGAACGGTGATCAAAATGTCAATTTCCTACAACGACAAAAGAAATTACATTGTGTACATTCCGTCTCTATACATGTTGTCTGTTCAACATCCCGACCTAAAGAGAAATAAAAAGACTAAGTTTTCGTTATTATAAACCCAAGTCACGTGGTGTCTCCTCAATCTGGCGCGCGCGCTGGACCTAAAATAAAATAAAAACTTTCCAAACTAAACATGAAACTTCCCCGGAATAATATAGACCCCTTACAGAAACAAACAAACAAACAAACAAACACACACACACACACACACACACACACACACACACACACACACACACACACACACAATCATGTTTCAAAGGGGGGAAAGACCGTTTACAATTGCTTTTTAAAAGCAATTGATTTATATTATTAAGGTCTTTCCTTTTACTAAAGGGAAAGACCTTACTGTATTTCTTCTGATTATTATTATTAAGGTCTTTCCTTTTACAAAAGGGAAAGACCTTACTGTATTTCTTCTGATTATTATTATTATTATTAAGGTCTTTCCTTTTACTAAAGGGAAAGACCTTACTGTATTTCTTCTGATTATTATTATTATTATTATTATTATTATTATTATTATTATTCTTTTTGTTCCGCCAAGTTAGCCTCCGTAACCGTAAGACGTGTCGCTTTCATATTCACACTTTGTATTCGTGTCATGAATACCTATCCGGAACTCACCCTGTTAGTCGAAAAATTTTGTCGGTTCGGAGTTATCCCTCCGAAACCAAAAAACCTTGTTATCGTTCCAACACCGTAACCGTAAAAGGTAGAGAAAAAACAAAGGGTGAAATTTGTTCAGGACCAGACCCCGGTTCTTCGTTACATTTGGATCGAAAAGATTCAACGACTCATTGGTAGAGTTATGCCCCTATGAAAATTTACCGGTGTCGGTGGACCACCAAAACTCAGAAACCGTAAGTCGTAGACACCTAGGATCTTCACCAATCATCATCAATTTATGTATCTTTGAAAAATACCTCAAGGTCAAATTTGTATGTTGACCTTGACCTTTGACCTAACACCTTGTTATGGGATAATCTCAGAAACCATTATACTTACAGATGTTTTAAATAGTGGAAAATGTTTGGATCATTATGGCGCAACTTTGTTACATTTTGACCAAAGAGATTTGACCATTCTATAAGGGGCATAACCCCTGTTTTAGGTTTCTGAAAACACAAAATCAGCTTTTACTATATAACCAAAGGTCCTAGACCCATGGGGTCTTCAGCAATGACATTGGGGACTAATGACCTTGACAAAGGTCAAAAGGTCAAAGGTCAAGGTCATGTCCCATATAGCGAATTTAGTGTTTTTAACCTTATTTAAAGGATTTTCAGTGTGTTTTAAAGCTTTTCAATACATTCTACGTCTATTGGGACATGTATTTTACATTAAAAAAGGAAAGACCTCTCAATTGTTCAAGAACAATTGACAGTTTAATTATTATTATTATTATTATTATTATTATTATTATTAAGGTCTTTCCTTTTTCTATAAGGAAAGACCTTACTGTATTTCTTCTGATTATTATTATTATTATTCTTCTTGTTCCGCCAAACTTTGACAAAATTTCCCTCCGTAACCGTAAACCATGTCGCTTTCATGTTCACACTTTGTATTGGTGTCATGAATACCTATCCGGAACTCACCCTGTGAGTCGAAATATTTTGTCGATTCGGAGTAATCCCTCCGAAACCCAAAAACCTTGTTATCGTTCCAACACCGTAACCGTAATAGGTAGAAAAAAAATGAAGGGTGAAATTTGTTCAAGACCAGACCCCGGTTCTTCGTTACATTTGGATCGAAAAGATTCAACGACTCATTGGTAGGGTTATGCCCCTATGAAAATTAACCGGTGTCGGTTGGCCACCAAAACTCAGAAACCGTAAGTCGTAGACACATAGGATCTTCACCAATCATCATCATTTCATGTATCTTTAAAAAATATCTCAAGGTCAAGATTGTATGTTGACCTTGACCTCTGACCTAACAGCTTGTTATGGGATAATCTCAGAAACCATTATACTTACAGAAGTTTTAAATGGTGGAAAATGTTTGGGTCATTATGGCGCAACTTTGTTACATTTTGATCAAAGAGATTTGACCTTTCTATAAGGGGCATAACCCCTGTTTTAGGTTTTTGAAAAGACAAAATCAGCTTTTACTATATAACCAAAGGTCCTAGACCCTTGGGGTCTTCAGTAATGGCATTGGGGACCAATGACCTTGACAAAGGTCAAAAGGTCAAAGGTCAAGGTCATGTCCCAGATAGCGAATTTAGTGTTTTTAACCTTATTTAAAGGATTTTTAGTGTGTTTTCGAGCTTTTTAAGGTTGACCTTGACCTTTTCAATACATTCTACGTCTGTTGGAACATGTATTTTACATTGAAAAAGGAAAGACCTCTCAATTGTTCAAGAACAATTGACAGTTTAATATTGTTCTTACATCTCTTCTGAAAAAAAAAATCCACATCCTTGTTATCAGTTGAACTCGGACACTACAAGTCTAATCGACCCCAAAATTTGCAGTCAGCAGGGCATACATGTACTTAAGGTTCATAAAACAACGTGGTGCAGATATCTCTCAAGACTTTTCCTAGAGAAAAAAAATTGCAATGCCGTATAAATTGCTTGCTAGGTCCGTAAATCTCAGTGAAATGCTACAATAAAATGTCCGCTCCTAGATTAAAATACTAATCTGTGTTACAAACTGGTGCTGAAAAATGTACATTTTAAGAAAATAATCGTTAAATGTGTATTAAAGTTCCACCGGTTCAATTAAATCCAAAACATGCACTGCTGGTGAACGGTGATCAAAATGTCAATTTCCTACAACGACAAAAGAAATTACATTGTGTACATTCCGTCTCTATACATGTTGTCTGTTCAACATCCCGTCCTAAAGAGAAATAAAAAGACTAAGTTTTCGTTATTATAAACCCAAGTCACGTGGTGTCTCCTCAATCTGGCGCGCGCGCTGGACCTAAAATAAAATAAAAACTTTCCAAACTAAACATGAAACTTCCCCGGAATAATATAGACCCCTTACAGAAACAAACAAACAAACAAACAAACACACACACACACAAACACACACACACACACACACACACACACACACACACACACAATCATGTTTCAAAGGGGGGAAAGACCGTTTACAATTGCTTTTTAAAAGCAATTGATTTATATTATTAAGGTCTTTCCTTTTACTAAAGGGAAAGACCTTACTGTATTTCTTCTGATTATTATTATTAAGGTCTTTCCTTTTACAAAAGGGAAAGACCTTACTGTATTTCTTCTGATTATTATTATTATTATTAAGGTCTTTCCTTTTACTAAAGGGAAAGACCTTACTGTATTTCTTCTGATTATTATTATTATTATTATTATTATTATTATTATTATTATTATTCTTTTTGTTCCGCCAAGTTAGCCTCCGTAACCGTAAGACGTGTCGCTTTCATATTCACACTTTGTATTCGTGTCATGAATACCTATCCGGAACTCACCCTGTTAGTCGAAAAATTTTGTCGGTTCGGAGTTATCCCTCCGAAACCAAAAAACCTTGTTATCGTTCCAACACCGTAACCGTAAAAGGTAGAGAAAAAACAAAGGGTGAAATTTGTTCAGGACCAGACCCCGGTTCTTCGTTACATTTGGATCGAAAAGATTCAACGACTCATTGGTAGAGTTATGCCCCTATGAAAATTTACCGGTGTCGGTGGACCACCAAAACTCAGAAACCGTAAGTCGTAGACACCTAGGATCTTCACCAATCATCATCAATTTATGTATCTTTGAAAAATACCTCAAGGTCAAATTTGTATGTTGACCTTGACCTTTGACCTAACACCTTGTTATGGGATAATCTCAGAAACCATTATACTTACAGATGTTTTAAATAGTGGAAAATGTTTGGATCATTATGGCGCAACTTTGTTACATTTTGACCAAAGAGATTTGACCATTCTATAAGGGGCATAACCCCTGTTTTAGGTTTCTGAAAACACAAAATCAGCTTTTACTATATAACCAAAGGTCCTAGACCCATGGGGTCTTCAGCAATGACATTGGGGACTAATGACCTTGACAAAGGTCAAAAGGTCAAAGGTCAAGGTCATGTCCCATATAGCGAATTTAGTGTTTTTAACCTTATTTAAAGGATTTTCAGTGTGTTTTAAAGCTTTTCAATACATTCTACGTCTATTGGGACATGTATTTTACATTAAAAAAGGAAAGACCTCTCAATTGTTCAAGAACAATTGACAGTTTAATTATTATTATTATTATTATTATTATTATTATTATTAAGGTCTTTCCTTTTTCTATAAGGAAAGACCTTACTGTATTTCTTCTGATTATTATTATTATTATTCTTCTTGTTCCGCCAAACTTTGACAAAATTTCCCTCCGTAACCGTAAACCATGTCGCTTTCATGTTCACACTTTGTATTGGTGTCATGAATACCTATCCGGAACTCACCCTGTGAGTCGAAATATTTTGTCGATTCGGAGTAATCCCTCCGAAACCCAAAAACCTTGTTATCGTTCCAACACCGTAACCGTAATAGGTAGAAAAAAAATGAAGGGTGAAATTTGTTCAAGACCAGACCCCGGTTCTTCGTTACATTTGGATCGAAAAGATTCAACGACTCATTGGTAGGGTTATGCCCCTATGAAAATTAACCGGTGTCGGTTGGCCACCAAAACTCAGAAACCGTAAGTCGTAGACACATAGGATCTTCACCAATCATCATCATTTCATGTATCTTTAAAAAATATCTCAAGGTCAAGATTGTATGTTGACCTTGACCTCTGACCTAACAGCTTGTTATGGGATAATCTCAGAAACCATTATACTTACAGAAGTTTTAAATGGTGGAAAATGTTTGGGTCATTATGGCGCAACTTTGTTACATTTTGATCAAAGAGATTTGACCTTTCTATAAGGGGCATAACCCCTGTTTTAGGTTTTTGAAAAGACAAAATCAGCTTTTACTATATAACCAAAGGTCCTAGACCCTTGGGGTCTTCAGTAATGGCATTGGGGACCAATGACCTTGACAAAGGTCAAAAGGTCAAAGGTCAAGGTCATGTCCCAGATAGCGAATTTAGTGTTTTTAACCTTATTTAAAGGATTTTTAGTGTGTTTTCGAGCTTTTTAAGGTTGACCTTGACCTTTTCAATACATTCTACGTCTGTTGGAACATGTATTTTACATTGAAAAAGGAAAGACCTCTCAATTGTTCAAGAACAATTGACAGTTTAATATTGTTCTTACATCTCTTCTGAAAAAAAAAATCCACATCCTTGTTATCAGTTGAACTCGGACACTACAAGTCTAATCGACCCCAAAATTTGCAGTCAGCAGGGCATACATGTACTTAAGGTTCATAAAACAACGTGGTGCAGATATCTCTCAAGACTTTTCCTAGAGAAAAAAAATTGCAATGCCGTATAAATTGCTTGCTAGGTCCGTAAATCTCAGTGAAATGCTACAATAAAATGTCCGCTCCTAGATTAAAATACTAATCTGTGTTACAAACTGGTGCTGAAAAATGTACATTTTAAGAAAATAATCGTTAAATGTGTATTAAAGTTCCACCGGTTCAATTAAATCCAAAACATGCACTGCTGGTGAACGGTGATCAAAATGTCAATTTCCTACAACGACAAAAGAAATTACATTGTGTACATTCCGTCTCTATACATGTTGTCTGTTCAACATCCCGTCCTAAAGAGAAATAAAAAGACTAAGTTTTCGTTATTATAAACCCAAGTCACGTGGTGTCTCCTCAATCTGGCGCGCGCGCTGGACCTAAAATAAAATAAAAACTTTCCAAACTAAACATGAAACTTCCCCGGAATAATATAGACCCCTTACAGAAACAAACAAACAAACAAACAAACACACACACACACAACACACACACACACACACACACACACACACACACACACAATCATGTTTCAAAGGGGGGAAAGACCGTTTACAATTGCTTTTTAAAAGCAATTGATTTATATTATTAAGGTCTTTCCTTTTACTAAAGGGAAAGACCTTACTGTATTTCTTCTGATTATTATTATTAAGGTCTTTCCTTTTACAAAAGGGAAAGACCTTACTGTATTTCTTCTGATTATTATTATTATTATTAAGGTCTTTCCTTTTACTAAAGGGAAAGACCTTACTGTATTTCTTCTGATTATTATTATTATTATTATTATTATTATTATTATTATTATTATTCTTTTTGTTCCGCCAAGTTAGCCTCCGTAACCGTAAGACGTGTCGCTTTCATATTCACACTTTGTATTCGTGTCATGAATACCTATCCGGAACTCACCCTGTTAGTCGAAAAATTTTGTCGGTTCGGAGTTATCCCTCCGAAACCAAAAAACCTTGTTATCGTTCCAACACCGTAACCGTAAAAGGTAGAGAAAAAACAAAGGGTGAAATTTGTTCAGGACCAGACCCCGGTTCTTCGTTACATTTGGATCGAAAAGATTCAACGACTCATTGGTAGAGTTATGCCCCTATGAAAATTTACCGGTGTCGGTGGACCACCAAAACTCAGAAACCGTAAGTCGTAGACACCTAGGATCTTCACCAATCATCATCAATTTATGTATCTTTGAAAAATACCTCAAGGTCAAATTTGTATGTTGACCTTGACCTTTGACCTAACACCTTGTTATGGGATAATCTCAGAAACCATTATACTTACAGATGTTTTAAATAGTGGAAAATGTTTGGATCATTATGGCGCAACTTTGTTACATTTTGACCAAAGAGATTTGACCATTCTATAAGGGGCATAACCCCTGTTTTAGGTTTCTGAAAACACAAAATCAGCTTTTACTATATAACCAAAGGTCCTAGACCCATGGGGTCTTCAGCAATGACATTGGGGACTAATGACCTTGACAAAGGTCAAAAGGTCAAAGGTCAAGGTCATGTCCCATATAGCGAATTTAGTGTTTTTAACCTTATTTAAAGGATTTTCAGTGTGTTTTAAAGCTTTTCAATACATTCTACGTCTATTGGGACATGTATTTTACATTAAAAAAGGAAAGACCTCTCAATTGTTCAAGAACAATTGACAGTTTAATTATTATTATTATTATTATTATTATTATTATTATTAAGGTCTTTCCTTTTTCTATAAGGAAAGACCTTACTGTATTTCTTCTGATTATTATTATTATTATTCTTCTTGTTCCGCCAAACTTTGACAAAATTTCCCTCCGTAACCGTAAACCATGTCGCTTTCATGTTCACACTTTGTATTGGTGTCATGAATACCTATCCGGAACTCACCCTGTGAGTCGAAATATTTTGTCGATTCGGAGTAATCCCTCCGAAACCCAAAAACCTTGTTATCGTTCCAACACCGTAACCGTAATAGGTAGAAAAAAAATGAAGGGTGAAATTTGTTCAAGACCAGACCCCGGTTCTTCGTTACATTTGGATCGAAAAGATTCAACGACTCATTGGTAGGGTTATGCCCCTATGAAAATTAACCGGTGTCGGTTGGCCACCAAAACTCAGAAACCGTAAGTCGTAGACACATAGGATCTTCACCAATCATCATCATTTCATGTATCTTTAAAAAATATCTCAAGGTCAAGATTGTATGTTGACCTTGACCTCTGACCTAACAGCTTGTTATGGGATAATCTCAGAAACCATTATACTTACAGAAGTTTTAAATGGTGGAAAATGTTTGGGTCATTATGGCGCAACTTTGTTACATTTTGATCAAAGAGATTTGACCTTTCTATAAGGGGCATAACCCCTGTTTTAGGTTTTTGAAAAGACAAAATCAGCTTTTACTATATAACCAAAGGTCCTAGACCCTTGGGGTCTTCAGTAATGGCATTGGGGACCAATGACCTTGACAAAGGTCAAAAGGTCAAAGGTCAAGGTCATGTCCCAGATAGCGAATTTAGTGTTTTTAACCTTATTTAAAGGATTTTTAGTGTGTTTTCGAGCTTTTTAAGGTTGACCTTGACCTTTTCAATACATTCTACGTCTGTTGGAACATGTATTTTACATTGAAAAAGGAAAGACCTCTCAATTGTTCAAGAACAATTGACAGTTTAATATTGTTCTTACATCTCTTCTGAAAAAAAAAATCCACATCCTTGTTATCAGTTGAACTCGGACACTACAAGTCTAATCGACCCCAAAATTTGCAGTCAGCAGGGCATACATGTACTTAAGGTTCATAAAACAACGTGGTGCAGATATCTCTCAAGACTTTTCCTAGAGAAAAAAAATTGCAATGCCGTATAAATTGCTTGCTAGGTCCGTAAATCTCAGTGAAATGCTACAATAAAATGTCCGCTCCTAGATTAAAATACTAATCTGTGTTACAAACTGGTGCTGAAAAATGTACATTTTAAGAAAATAATCGTTAAATGTGTATTAAAGTTCCACCGGTTCAATTAAATCCAAAACATGCACTGCTGGTGAACGGTGATCAAAATGTCAATTTCCTACAACGACAAAAGAAATTACATTGTGTACATTCCGTCTCTATACATGTTGTCTGTTCAACATCCCGTCCTAAAGAGAAATAAAAAGACTAAGTTTTCGTTATTATAAACCCAAGTCACGTGGTGTCTCCTCAATCTGGCGCGCGCGCTGGACCTAAAATAAAATAAAAACTTTCCAAACTAAACATGAAACTTCCCCGGAATAATATAGACCCCTTACAGAAACAAACAAACAAACAAACAAACACACACACACACAAACACACACACACACACACACACACACACACACACACACACAATCATGTTTCAAAGGGGGGAAAGACCGTTTACAATTGCTTTTTAAAAGCAATTGATTTATATTATTAAGGTCTTTCCTTTTACTAAAGGGAAAGACCTTACTGTATTTCTTCTGATTATTATTATTAAGGTCTTTCCTTTTACAAAAGGGAAAGACCTTACTGTATTTCTTCTGATTATTATTATTATTATTAAGGTCTTTCCTTTTACTAAAGGGAAAGACCTTACTGTATTTCTTCTGATTATTATTATTATTATTATTATTATTATTATTATTATTATTATTCTTTTTGTTCCGCCAAGTTAGCCTCCGTAACCGTAAGACGTGTCGCTTTCATATTCACACTTTGTATTCGTGTCATGAATACCTATCCGGAACTCACCCTGTTAGTCGAAAAATTTTGTCGGTTCGGAGTTATCCCTCCGAAACCAAAAAACCTTGTTATCGTTCCAACACCGTAACCGTAAAAGGTAGAGAAAAAACAAAGGGTGAAATTTGTTCAGGACCAGACCCCGGTTCTTCGTTACATTTGGATCGAAAAGATTCAACGACTCATTGGTAGAGTTATGCCCCTATGAAAATTTACCGGTGTCGGTGGACCACCAAAACTCAGAAACCGTAAGTCGTAGACACCTAGGATCTTCACCAATCATCATCAATTTATGTATCTTTGAAAAATACCTCAAGGTCAAATTTGTATGTTGACCTTGACCTTTGACCTAACACCTTGTTATGGGATAATCTCAGAAACCATTATACTTACAGATGTTTTAAATAGTGGAAAATGTTTGGATCATTATGGCGCAACTTTGTTACATTTTGACCAAAGAGATTTGACCATTCTATAAGGGGCATAACCCCTGTTTTAGGTTTCTGAAAACACAAAATCAGCTTTTACTATATAACCAAAGGTCCTAGACCCATGGGGTCTTCAGCAATGACATTGGGGACTAATGACCTTGACAAAGGTCAAAAGGTCAAAGGTCAAGGTCATGTCCCATATAGCGAATTTAGTGTTTTTAACCTTATTTAAAGGATTTTCAGTGTGTTTTAAAGCTTTTCAATACATTCTACGTCTATTGGGACATGTATTTTACATTAAAAAAGGAAAGACCTCTCAATTGTTCAAGAACAATTGACAGTTTAATTATTATTATTATTATTATTATTATTATTATTATTAAGGTCTTTCCTTTTTCTATAAGGAAAGACCTTACTGTATTTCTTCTGATTATTATTATTATTATTCTTCTTGTTCCGCCAAACTTTGACAAAATTTCCCTCCGTAACCGTAAACCATGTCGCTTTCATGTTCACACTTTGTATTGGTGTCATGAATACCTATCCGGAACTCACCCTGTGAGTCGAAATATTTTGTCGATTCGGAGTAATCCCTCCGAAACCCAAAAACCTTGTTATCGTTCCAACACCGTAACCGTAATAGGTAGAAAAAAAATGAAGGGTGAAATTTGTTCAAGACCAGACCCCGGTTCTTCGTTACATTTGGATCGAAAAGATTCAACGACTCATTGGTAGGGTTATGCCCCTATGAAAATTAACCGGTGTCGGTTGGCCACCAAAACTCAGAAACCGTAAGTCGTAGACACATAGGATCTTCACCAATCATCATCATTTCATGTATCTTTAAAAAATATCTCAAGGTCAAGATTGTATGTTGACCTTGACCTCTGACCTAACAGCTTGTTATGGGATAATCTCAGAAACCATTATACTTACAGAAGTTTTAAATGGTGGAAAATGTTTGGGTCATTATGGCGCAACTTTGTTACATTTTGATCAAAGAGATTTGACCTTTCTATAAGGGGCATAACCCCTGTTTTAGGTTTTTGAAAAGACAAAATCAGCTTTTACTATATAACCAAAGGTCCTAGACCCTTGGGGTCTTCAGTAATGGCATTGGGGACCAATGACCTTGACAAAGGTCAAAAGGTCAAAGGTCAAGGTCATGTCCCAGATAGCGAATTTAGTGTTTTTAACCTTATTTAAAGGATTTTTAGTGTGTTTTCGAGCTTTTTAAGGTTGACCTTGACCTTTTCAATACATTCTACGTCTGTTGGAACATGTATTTTACATTGAAAAAGGAAAGACCTCTCAATTGTTCAAGAACAATTGACAGTTTAATATTGTTCTTACATCTCTTCTGAAAAAAAAAATCCACATCCTTGTTATCAGTTGAACTCGGACACTACAAGTCTAATCGACCCCAAAATTTGCAGTCAGCAGGGCATACATGTACTTAAGGTTCATAAAACAACGTGGTGCAGATATCTCTCAAGACTTTTCCTAGAGAAAAAAAATTGCAATGCCGTATAAATTGCTTGCTAGGTCCGTAAATCTCAGTGAAATGCTACAATAAAATGTCCGCTCCTAGATTAAAATACTAATCTGTGTTACAAACTGGTGCTGAAAAATGTACATTTTAAGAAAATAATCGTTAAATGTGTATTAAAGTTCCACCGGTTCAATTAAATCCAAAACATGCACTGCTGGTGAACGGTGATCAAAATGTCAATTTCCTACAACGACAAAAGAAATTACATTGTGTACATTCCGTCTCTATACATGTTGTCTGTTCAACATCCCGACCTAAAGAGAAATAAAAAGACTAAGTTTTCGTTATTATAAACCCAAGTCACGTGGTGTCTCCTCAATCTGGCGCGCGCGCTGGACCTAAAATAAAATAAAAACTTTCCAAACTAAACATGAAACTTCCCCGGAATAATATAGACCCCTTACAGAAACAAACAAACAAACAAACACACACACACACACAACACACACACACACACACACACACACACACACACACACACACACACACACAATCATGTTTCAAAGGGGGGAAAGACCGTTTACAATTGCTTTTTAAAAGCAATTGATTTATATTATTAAGGTCTTTCCTTTTACTAAAGGGAAAGACCTTACTGTATTTCTTCTGATTATTATTATTAAGGTCTTTCCTTTTACAAAAGGGAAAGACCTTACTGTATTTCTTCTGATTATTATTATTATTATTAAGGTCTTTCCTTTTACTAAAGGGAAAGACCTTACTGTATTTCTTCTGATTATTATTATTATTATTATTATTATTATTATTATTATTATTATTCTTTTTGTTCCGCCAAGTTAGCCTCCGTAACCGTAAGACGTGTCGCTTTCATATTCACACTTTGTATTCGTGTCATGAATACCTATCCGGAACTCACCCTGTTAGTCGAAAAATTTTGTCGGTTCGGAGTTATCCCTCCGAAACCAAAAAACCTTGTTATCGTTCCAACACCGTAACCGTAAAAGGTAGAGAAAAAACAAAGGGTGAAATTTGTTCAGGACCAGACCCCGGTTCTTCGTTACATTTGGATCGAAAAGATTCAACGACTCATTGGTAGAGTTATGCCCCTATGAAAATTTACCGGTGTCGGTGGACCACCAAAACTCAGAAACCGTAAGTCGTAGACACCTAGGATCTTCACCAATCATCATCAATTTATGTATCTTTGAAAAATACCTCAAGGTCAAATTTGTATGTTGACCTTGACCTTTGACCTAACACCTTGTTATGGGATAATCTCAGAAACCATTATACTTACAGATGTTTTAAATAGTGGAAAATGTTTGGATCATTATGGCGCAACTTTGTTACATTTTGACCAAAGAGATTTGACCATTCTATAAGGGGCATAACCCCTGTTTTAGGTTTCTGAAAACACAAAATCAGCTTTTACTATATAACCAAAGGTCCTAGACCCATGGGGTCTTCAGCAATGACATTGGGGACTAATGACCTTGACAAAGGTCAAAAGGTCAAAGGTCAAGGTCATGTCCCATATAGCGAATTTAGTGTTTTTAACCTTATTTAAAGGATTTTCAGTGTGTTTTAAAGCTTTTCAATACATTCTACGTCTATTGGGACATGTATTTTACATTAAAAAAGGAAAGACCTCTCAATTGTTCAAGAACAATTGACAGTTTAATTATTATTATTATTATTATTATTATTATTATTATTAAGGTCTTTCCTTTTTCTATAAGGAAAGACCTTACTGTATTTCTTCTGATTATTATTATTATTATTCTTCTTGTTCCGCCAAACTTTGACAAAATTTCCCTCCGTAACCGTAAACCATGTCGCTTTCATGTTCACACTTTGTATTGGTGTCATGAATACCTATCCGGAACTCACCCTGTGAGTCGAAATATTTTGTCGATTCGGAGTAATCCCTCCGAAACCCAAAAACCTTGTTATCGTTCCAACACCGTAACCGTAATAGGTAGAAAAAAAATGAAGGGTGAAATTTGTTCAAGACCAGACCCCGGTTCTTCGTTACATTTGGATCGAAAAGATTCAACGACTCATTGGTAGGGTTATGCCCCTATGAAAATTAACCGGTGTCGGTTGGCCACCAAAACTCAGAAACCGTAAGTCGTAGACACATAGGATCTTCACCAATCATCATCATTTCATGTATCTTTAAAAAATATCTCAAGGTCAAGATTGTATGTTGACCTTGACCTCTGACCTAACAGCTTGTTATGGGATAATCTCAGAAACCATTATACTTACAGAAGTTTTAAATGGTGGAAAATGTTTGGGTCATTATGGCGCAACTTTGTTACATTTTGATCAAAGAGATTTGACCTTTCTATAAGGGGCATAACCCCTGTTTTAGGTTTTTGAAAAGACAAAATCAGCTTTTACTATATAACCAAAGGTCCTAGACCCTTGGGGTCTTCAGTAATGGCATTGGGGACCAATGACCTTGACAAAGGTCAAAAGGTCAAAGGTCAAGGTCATGTCCCAGATAGCGAATTTAGTGTTTTTAACCTTATTTAAAGGATTTTTAGTGTGTTTTCGAGCTTTTTAAGGTTGACCTTGACCTTTTCAATACATTCTACGTCTGTTGGAACATGTATTTTACATTGAAAAAGGAAAGACCTCTCAATTGTTCAAGAACAATTGACAGTTTAATATTGTTCTTACATCTCTTCTGAAAAAAAAAATCCACATCCTTGTTATCAGTTGAACTCGGACACTACAAGTCTAATCGACCCCAAAATTTGCAGTCAGCAGGGCATACATGTACTTAAGGTTCATAAAACAACGTGGTGCAGATATCTCTCAAGACTTTTCCTAGAGAAAAAAAATTGCAATGCCGTATAAATTGCTTGCTAGGTCCGTAAATCTCAGTGAAATGCTACAATAAAATGTCCGCTCCTAGATTAAAATACTAATCTGTGTTACAAACTGGTGCTGAAAAATGTACATTTTAAGAAAATAATCGTTAAATGTGTATTAAAGTTCCACCGGTTCAATTAAATCCAAAACATGCACTGCTGGTGAACGGTGATCAAAATGTCAATTTCCTACAACGACAAAAGAAATTACATTGTGTACATTCCGTCTCTATACATGTTGTCTGTTCAACATCCCGACCTAAAGAGAAATAAAAAGACTAAGTTTTCGTTATTATAAACCCAAGTCACGTGGTGTCTCCTCAATCTGGCGCGCGCGCTGGACCTAAAATAAAATAAAAACTTTCCAAACTAAACATGAAACTTCCCCGGAATAATATAGACCCCTTACAGAAACAAACAAACAAACAAACACACACACACACACAACACACACACACACACACACACACACACACACACACACACACACACACACAATCATGTTTCAAAGGGGGGAAAGACCGTTTACAATTGCTTTTTAAAAGCAATTGATTTATATTATTAAGGTCTTTCCTTTTACTAAAGGGAAAGACCTTACTGTATTTCTTCTGATTATTATTATTAAGGTCTTTCCTTTTACAAAAGGGAAAGACCTTACTGTATTTCTTCTGATTATTATTATTATTATTAAGGTCTTTCCTTTTACTAAAGGGAAAGACCTTACTGTATTTCTTCTGATTATTATTATTATTATTATTATTATTATTATTATTATTATTATTCTTTTTGTTCCGCCAAGTTAGCCTCCGTAACCGTAAGACGTGTCGCTTTCATATTCACACTTTGTATTCGTGTCATGAATACCTATCCGGAACTCACCCTGTTAGTCGAAAAATTTTGTCGGTTCGGAGTTATCCCTCCGAAACCAAAAAACCTTGTTATCGTTCCAACACCGTAACCGTAAAAGGTAGAGAAAAAACAAAGGGTGAAATTTGTTCAGGACCAGACCCCGGTTCTTCGTTACATTTGGATCGAAAAGATTCAACGACTCATTGGTAGAGTTATGCCCCTATGAAAATTTACCGGTGTCGGTGGACCACCAAAACTCAGAAACCGTAAGTCGTAGACACCTAGGATCTTCACCAATCATCATCAATTTATGTATCTTTGAAAAATACCTCAAGGTCAAATTTGTATGTTGACCTTGACCTTTGACCTAACACCTTGTTATGGGATAATCTCAGAAACCATTATACTTACAGATGTTTTAAATAGTGGAAAATGTTTGGATCATTATGGCGCAACTTTGTTACATTTTGACCAAAGAGATTTGACCATTCTATAAGGGGCATAACCCCTGTTTTAGGTTTCTGAAAACACAAAATCAGCTTTTACTATATAACCAAAGGTCCTAGACCCATGGGGTCTTCAGCAATGACATTGGGGACTAATGACCTTGACAAAGGTCAAAAGGTCAAAGGTCAAGGTCATGTCCCATATAGCGAATTTAGTGTTTTTAACCTTATTTAAAGGATTTTCAGTGTGTTTTAAAGCTTTTCAATACATTCTACGTCTATTGGGACATGTATTTTACATTAAAAAAGGAAAGACCTCTCAATTGTTCAAGAACAATTGACAGTTTAATTATTATTATTATTATTATTATTATTATTATTATTAAGGTCTTTCCTTTTTCTATAAGGAAAGACCTTACTGTATTTCTTCTGATTATTATTATTATTATTCTTCTTGTTCCGCCAAACTTTGACAAAATTTCCCTCCGTAACCGTAAACCATGTCGCTTTCATGTTCACACTTTGTATTGGTGTCATGAATACCTATCCGGAACTCACCCTGTGAGTCGAAATATTTTGTCGATTCGGAGTAATCCCTCCGAAACCCAAAAACCTTGTTATCGTTCCAACACCGTAACCGTAATAGGTAGAAAAAAAATGAAGGGTGAAATTTGTTCAAGACCAGACCCCGGTTCTTCGTTACATTTGGATCGAAAAGATTCAACGACTCATTGGTAGGGTTATGCCCCTATGAAAATTAACCGGTGTCGGTTGGCCACCAAAACTCAGAAACCGTAAGTCGTAGACACATAGGATCTTCACCAATCATCATCATTTCATGTATCTTTAAAAAATATCTCAAGGTCAAGATTGTATGTTGACCTTGACCTCTGACCTAACAGCTTGTTATGGGATAATCTCAGAAACCATTATACTTACAGAAGTTTTAAATGGTGGAAAATGTTTGGGTCATTATGGCGCAACTTTGTTACATTTTGATCAAAGAGATTTGACCTTTCTATAAGGGGCATAACCCCTGTTTTAGGTTTTTGAAAAGACAAAATCAGCTTTTACTATATAACCAAAGGTCCTAGACCCTTGGGGTCTTCAGTAATGGCATTGGGGACCAATGACCTTGACAAAGGTCAAAAGGTCAAAGGTCAAGGTCATGTCCCAGATAGCGAATTTAGTGTTTTTAACCTTATTTAAAGGATTTTTAGTGTGTTTTCGAGCTTTTTAAGGTTGACCTTGACCTTTTCAATACATTCTACGTCTGTTGGAACATGTATTTTACATTGAAAAAGGAAAGACCTCTCAATTGTTCAAGAACAATTGACAGTTTAATATTGTTCTTACATCTCTTCTGAAAAAAAAAATCCACATCCTTGTTATCAGTTGAACTCGGACACTACAAGTCTAATCGACCCCAAAATTTGCAGTCAGCAGGGCATACATGTACTTAAGGTTCATAAAACAACGTGGTGCAGATATCTCTCAAGACTTTTCCTAGAGAAAAAAAATTGCAATGCCGTATAAATTGCTTGCTAGGTCCGTAAATCTCAGTGAAATGCTACAATAAAATGTCCGCTCCTAGATTAAAATACTAATCTGTGTTACAAACTGGTGCTGAAAAATGTACATTTTAAGAAAATAATCGTTAAATGTGTATTAAAGTTCCACCGGTTCAATTAAATCCAAAACATGCACTGCTGGTGAACGGTGATCAAAATGTCAATTTCCTACAACGACAAAAGAAATTACATTGTGTACATTCCGTCTCTATACATGTTGTCTGTTCAACATCCCGACCTAAAGAGAAATAAAAAGACTAAGTTTTCGTTATTATAAACCCAAGTCACGTGGTGTCTCCTCAATCTGGCGCGCGCGCTGGACCTAAAATAAAATAAAAACTTTCCAAACTAAACATGAAACTTCCCCGGAATAATATAGACCCCTTACAGAAACAAACAAACAAACAAACAAACACACACACACACAAACACACACACACACACACACACACACACACACACACACAATCATGTTTCAAAGGGGGGAAAGACCGTTTACAATTGCTTTTTAAAAGCAATTGATTTATATTATTAAGGTCTTTCCTTTTACTAAAGGGAAAGACCTTACTGTATTTCTTCTGATTATTATTATTAAGGTCTTTCCTTTTACAAAAGGGAAAGACCTTACTGTATTTCTTCTGATTATTATTATTATT
>NW_027468026.1:0-87133 GCF_965363235.1 Mytilus galloprovincialis
TTTTACTACGAACTGATACATTAAAACATTGTATATTGTATAAAACAATGATTTAAGCTGATTCAACTACTATTCTGGACAAAGAACGATAACTCCAATTGAATATTTCTTGCTACTGCGCAATATTGTGCAATTAGATATTTCTTGCTATTGCGCAATACTGTGTGGAATTGAAAATACTTGCTATTGCACAATACTGTGCAATTGAAGATTTCTTGATATTGCGCAATACTGTGCAATTGAAAATTTCTTGCTATTGCACAATACTGTGCAATTGAGGATTTCTTGCTATTGCTGAATATTGTGCAAATGGAAAGGTCTTGCTATTGCACAATACTTAATATAATAATTTTGGATCCTGATTTTGACCAACTTGAAAACTGGGCCCATAATAAAAAATATAAGTACATGGTTAGATTAAGCATATCAAAGAAGCCCAAGAACTCAACTTTTGTTAAAAACAAACTTAGTTTAATTTTGGACCCTTTAGACTTTAATGTAGACCAATTTGAAAACGGGACCAAAAATTAAGAATCTACATACACAGTTATATTTGGCATATCAAAGAACCCCAATTATTCAATTTTTGATGAAATCAAACAGAGTTTAATTTTGGACCCTTATTTGGACCAACTTGAAAACTGAGCCAATAATAAAAAATCTAAGTACATATTTAGATTCAGCATATCAAAGAACCCCAAGGATTCAATTTTTGTTAAAATCAAACTAAATATAATGTTGTACCCTTTGAACCTTAATGTAGACCAATTTGAAAACAGGACCAAAAATTAGGAATCTACATACACATTTGGATTCGGCATATCAAAGAACCCCAATTATTCAATTTTTGATGAAATCAAACAAAGTTTAATGTGGCCCCTTATTCCTAAACTGTTGGGACCAAAACTCCCCAAATCAATCCCAACCTTCCGTTTATGGTCATAAACCTTGTGTTTAAATTTCATTGATTTCTATTTACTTATACTAAAGTTATTGTGCGAAAACCAAGAATTATGCTTATTTGGGCCCTTTTTTGGCCCCTAATTCCTAAACAGTTGGAACCAAAACTCCCAAAATCAATCCCAACCTTCCTTTTGCGGTCATACACCTTGTGTCAAAATTTCATAGATTTCTATCTAAAGTTATAGTGCAAAAACCAAGAAAATGCTTATTTTCGGCCCTTTTTGGCCCCTAATTCCTAAATTGTTGGGACCAAAACTTCCAAAATCTATCCCAACCTTTCTTTTGTGGTCATAAACCTTGTGTATAAATTTCATAGATTTCTATGTACTTAAACTAAAGTTATAGTGCGAAAACCAAAAGTCTTCGGACTACGACGACGACGACGCAGACGAAGACGCCAACGTGATACCAATATACGACCAAAATTTTTTAATTTTTGCGGTCCTATGAAAACACAAAAGGGCAATGCAACTGATCACATCAACATAAATCAATTGTAAATAGAATATTGACAGACATTACCTAAAAAGGTATAAGTTGTATTTGTGGTAATAAGTATAGTGTATAAGTTTCATACCATTTTTTAAAACCAACTAAAGTTATAGAACGATATAACCAGTTTCGGACGTACGTACGTATTGACCGTCAAAAAAAGGTAAAACTAAATGCCTCTCTACTACGTCGGGGTAATTAAAACATATATTGCATTACAATGTACAAATACGCAAATGGACAATACAACTGATTACATAAACTTAAATCAATTATAAATAGAGTATTGACAGGCATTACCTACAAAGGTATAAGTTGTCAAATTCAATTATATCATTATCAAACGTATATCCAAATTGCAAAAAAGCCTAAACGAACCATAAATAATACATGGACTCGTTACACTTTACCAGCATTGTGCCCATATTTTAGACTATATGTCTTAACATTATCTTACAACCATAAGAAGAATATAAATAGAGACAACAGTAGTATATCGCTGTTCAAAGTCATAAATCGATTGAGCGAAAACAAATCCAGGTTAAAAACTGAAACCAAGGGAAAACAAAGGAACAACTAAAGTGCAACAAAAACAAACGCCAACAAACATAGAAACGAACAACTGCCATATTCCAGACTTGGTACAATACATTTAAAAACAATGGTGGGTTGAAAGTAACTATTCATTTGTTTACATCTCTCAATTTGAATATAATAAAATAATAAAATGTATAAAACAATTATGTAGTCAATGCCTCTTTTGATATTATAGTAAATTCATCATCTTTAAAAAGAAAAAAACTTCATGTATATTAAGATAAATAACTCATTTAAGAAATGCCCATTGCTTGATCGATCAATGTTTCTTTTTTCATTTATGTTGCTAATTTCCACATAAAGAATATCATATGTCTTCACCATTGCAGATCAAGCCAAGAAAAATAAAATTAACTTTGTGAGCATGCTCACTCACTCCATACCGCTTAATTGTCTGTGAACACAAAATCCCACATGATTACATGGTAAAACATTGCAATTGGCCACATAAATTAATATTTCCAAAGGGTATTACTCTAAAAAATAATTGATTTGTACTGCTACTAAAACCAATAGTATAAGTTTCTTTACTAATCTTGCAAGAATTGTACACAAGAGAGTGCTAACGATGCAATTATCCATATAATCGATGTTTTTAAGGGGCATAACTTTTCATTAATAAGTGAACGACCCTGTTTTTTTCGAATTCTTTAAAGTCATGGCGGCTAGAAATCAATGATATAAGTTTCATACGAATCTGACAGGAACTGTAACAGCAGTATACAATGGCTAAATCTACGTGCATAGGGGCAACTTCTACAAAAAACATTGAATAATAGTTTCCTGTCAATAAGCACATCTAGAAAGTATGTCCGTATTTTCGAAAACGTTTGATGAAATTCTTATAAAATTATGAATGGAAATAGGAAATGTGTCAAAGAGACAGATAACATCCGAAGGCCAACAATGGGTCTTCAATGCAACGAGAAAACCCCGCTACCAGAGGCGTGGATCGGATGGCCCCTACACAAAAAATGTATAATAGTTCAGTGATAACGGACGTCATACTAGGTGTAATACCACCAAATCATGGTACGTCACATCCGGTTGCATACGAAAGTAGGCCTAAAAAAATATTCCCTTGAATTTGACAGTTGTAGAAAATTAACCCTGCATTTCAGTGCACTTAAATTTTTCTGAGTCGTAAATATGTATGTTGGATGTCTGAAAGCAGCATTCTTTTTTTATTTGATGGTCTTATAAAATATTTTGGAGCTTTAAGGTTACATAGTTACCAAAGCAGGTAACCAGTAAATAACAGTGTAAAAACCGGGTTGTTTACTTCCGGTGCTGGTTACTTTCTTATATGCAATGAAATGTAGTGTGACATTTTCACTGTATCACTGGAAAGGATTAAACTTTATACATGCAAAGTATTTCTTTGGTTGAAATAAAGGTAAATACTATACAATTTTTTTAAAAGTGCCAATTTAACAAAGACTAATAGGGAAAAATCAATGGTGGTATTACACCTACTAAACTCCGAAATATATAAAAGAAACTAAAATTAAACAGCATACAAGACTAACAAAGGTCAGGCGCCCTGACTTGAATCTTAAGTATGGTTAATATAGTTATCAAAGGTATAATTTAGTACGCCAGACGCGCGTTTCGTCTACATAAGACTCATCAGTTCATCAGAAATAAGATAAGAGTAGTGATAATACATTGTTGCAGCAGTATATGGTGGCCACATTGTTTTGTCAAAGGGTCATATCGTCTTAAAACAAGTTAAATCATTATTTCTGGTCAAAATGCAAACCTATATAGTATGACCTTCTTATAAACAAAGTTTCAGAGGCGTTGTAAAGACAAGAATATGACTGACAGATGGATCAAAAACATTATATTCTATCGCAAATTAGTTCTTATCATTATGAATTAAAATAGATTTATTACAATAATCTACTTGGTTATTCGATTTTGATAAGCAACCATAGTAAATACATATTACTGACAGTTTTCCTATCTATTGTTATTCCTCCATCAATAAAACATGACTACCATGATATAGCTAGGTGTGCTGAAAGGGATGTTAAATACCAACATCAATCAATCAACAAGGTACTGCTATATGAAAATAAGGGAATGTGGCAGTCAGTTTTATCAAATGAATTGTACTACATATGTCATTTCGGGGCTTTTGATAGCTTACTATGCGATATTTGTTTTGTTCATTGTTAAAGGCTGTACGGTGACAATTGTTGTTAATATCTACGTCATATTGTCTCTGATGGAGATTATAGGATAATGTTTGAGTTTTCCAAAGCATGTATGTCCACTACTCTCTCTTTCAAAATTAGATGAAGAACGAATTTGATACAAAAACTAATAGTAAGTTTTCAGATATCCAAGTAAATATAAAAGAAAAAATAGATATTATTCAGATATTAAATCCAAACAAAACATCTGGTCCTTATGTAATCAGTCATAAGATGCTCAAGCTGTGTCCAGAAAAGATGGACGAAAGATACCAAAGGGACAGTCAAACTCATAAATCGAAAATAAATTGACAACGCCATGGCTAAAAATGAAAAAGACAAACAGACAAACAATAGCACACATGAAACAACATAGAAAACTAAAGAATAAACAACACGAACCCCAAATTTAGGGTGATCTCAGGTGCTCCGGAAGGGTAAGCAGATCCTGCTCCACATGTGGTACCCGTCGTGTTGCTTATGTGATAACAAATCCAGTAAATAGTCTAATTCGGTAGGTCACATTCATGAAAGGGAAGGGGATGATAGTTACGACGTAAGGAACATATCCGATATCATTTGTGAAACGGTTATTCCATAAAGGTCAACCAACTCGTGATGGCGTCCGTAAAATTTACGAAGGGATGATTTCAACTTCACCATTTGGAACTCTTGGTTTCATAGCTTCCTTGTGAGCAGCAACCCTCTATCAAGAAAATCGTGATAGGAAATGCAAGCAAGGGAATATCGTATCAATTGGGAGATATATACCCCGTATGCAGGTGCTGCTGGAATGTTGCTACTTAGAAATGAAAAGTTCACAATTGGAAAGCTGAAATCATCTCTTTTGTCGTTAAGTTTTGTTTTCAACCTACCCCCATTGTCAATTTCTAGATGTAAGTCAAGATATGAGGCCGACTTAACTGTTTCTGTAGTATCCTTTATCTCTAGTTCGATGGGATAGATGCGTTCCACATAGTCAACAAATTTTTAATTATTTAGTGAAAGAACACCATCTATATAGCGGAAAGTAGAGTTAAAGGATATTGATAACTTCTTATCTTTCTTCCTAAGAAGTTCCTGCATGAAGTCAGCCTCATAATAATAAACAATTCGGCAAAAAGAGGGGCACAGTTTGTTCCAATTGGAATGCCGACAGTCTGTTGAAAAACATGTAACACAGGTAGCAGTTCCGCTCCAAATTATATTTAATAAATCCTTAAGAGAGGGGATATACCCAACTACTAGTATCTAGAATATAGCAAATCTAATATCCTTGATTAGTTGTGTCGGAAAAGTTATGGAAATATGTGTTTAAGCACTTATACAATCATTTAAAAGCTAACAAACTAATTTATGAGTATCAATCAGGATTTCTCCCTAAAAATGCAACTGTCCATCAACTCTTAGAAATATATAACTGCATATTAAACTCCTTCGAAAAAAAATATAAAAAATTGTTTTGTATTCTGCGACTTCTCTAAAGCTTTCAACAAAGTTTGGCAAAGGGGCCTTATATGTAAAATGAAAGCTTATGGTATTGACGGAAACGTATTGAATTGGTTTCAGGAATATCTACACGACAGAAAACAGAGAGTAGCATTACATAACTCGTTTTCTTCCTTCTGTAATGTTTCAGCTGGTGTTCCCAAGGGATCAGATCTTGGCCAACTTCTCTTTGTTTTTTATATTAATGATATTGCTGATAAGCTTACTTCACAGTGTCGGCTATTTGCTGACGACACATCCTTCAATTATTCTGGTATCGTTCGCGACCTGAAAGAGCTGGATGTTTGGTCTTCTAAATGGCAAAAGTCATTTAATTCAGATAAAACCAAAATTATGATTTTTTCAAATATTGAGACTCCAACCCTTAGTTTTTCCTTAAATAGTAAAAATATACCTTTAAGTACATCTGGGAGTTTAAATTTCAGTAGTGACGCAAAATGGATCAATCATAATTATTGGAAGTATAATTACAAGTGTAAAGAAACACTTAAATGTTTTACATAAACTTAAATACCGGTTATCTCCAAACAATTTAAAAAAAAACTACTTAGTTTGTATTCGACCCTTTTTTGAATATGCCACGGAAGTGTGGGATAGTTGTGGAATAGGCTACTCATATAAATTTGAAAATTTGCAGTTAGAAGCCGCAAGAATAGTAACAGGTCTACCAATATTTACAAAAACTGAAACTTTATATTCTGAGGTTGGCTTGGAATCTCTTTTTGAAAAAAGAAGGAGAAGAAAATTGTTTTATAACATGAACCAAAAGCATGCACCAGAGTACCGATGAAATATTTGTGTACAAAGTACAACCAGCTATCCGTTGCGAAAAGGTCGTGATATTATTGTTCAATTTTGTAGACTTTCCCTTACTGCTGAATCGTGTATTCCCTCTACAATACGTAAATGGAATAAACTTGATCCAGAAATTCGCAATGTGGACTCTATTTCTAAATTTAAGAAAGAATTAAAAAACGATAGTCTATTATGTAAAAGTGAAACGTTTTGTTTGTACGGCCCAAGAAAATTAAATATTATCTTAACGCAATTGCAATGTTCCGCTTCATCTTTAAACAAGGACCTATTTAGAGCAAATATTATGAATGTTCCTTCTTGCCATTGTGGGTCCGATATTGATGATGTCTACCATTACTTCTTCGTTTGTCAAAAATACAAATTATGTAGAAAGACCTTATTCAATAACTTTAACTGGCAATCTGAAAACTTTGTTTTAGATACAAAACTATTAATTTGTGGACACTTGGAACTGTCTACAAAAACTAATAATCATTATTCATTTCATTAAATTCTTTTATAACAAAGACTGTTTTCATTGTTACGTTTCGACCTCAGAATAGCACCTCTGAAAGGAATTAGCATACAGTGGTTGCTTATTATTTATCATATGTAATGTTATCATTCGGACTCGACTGAGGTATGAGAGAGAGAGAATATATTTCTTAACAAGAAAAAAATGTACAACATAGACCACTAGTTTCATTAAGAATACATGTCAGTTTATCTACATAAAGAAATAAGGTAAAAGCATGCCTCGTAAACAAATATATGATCTTCCATTCCAAACAGGCATTCAGGTTAACGATTGCAATTTTTTTTTGAAGCAACTTGTACTGTAATGCTTCACTGTTATTGTGCGTATTAGAATTTTTTCAAAATTAAATACGAATATTTAAACAGCATTTCATCAGAAACACACAAAATGGCTCTGTCGAAAAAATGCATAACAATACTCTTAGGCATAAAATAGTTATCAAAGGTACCAGGATTATAAGTATTGCAAAAATATGACTGTAAAAAGTCTGTAATGACAAACTAGAAAATTCAAAAATCAAAGAGAGTCTGCATCCACCATTCTTACCAGCATAAATGTAGTCATTTGATCCAAGCATGCATTTTAAAAAAGTGCCTTTTATGTATATATATATAATAATCAAAGTCCCAAAACTTTCGAATGACGTTTTTTAATTAAACATTGTTTTATGGTCACTTATTCCAACATTTATACAAAGTTTACAATACATCAATTAAAACAAACTCAAGCTTTGGTTCAACATGGGAAACATTTATTTATGTATTATTGGTATTTTATTTATTTTCTTTTGTTACATCTTTTGACATCGGACTCAGACTTCTCTTGAACTGAATTTTAATGTGCGTATTGTTATGTGTTTACTTTTCTACATTGGTATAGGAGAGGGCTGATATCTCATAAACATGTTTAACCCCGCCGCAATTTTGCGCCTATCCCAACTCAGGAGCCTCTGGCCTTTGTTAGTCTTGTATGATTTTTAATTTTAGTTTCTTGTGTATAATTCTGAGTTTAGTATGACGTCATTTATCACTGTACTAGTATACATATTTTTAGGGACCAGCTGAAGGACACCTACGGGTGCGGGAATTCTCGCTACATTGAAGACCCATTGGTGGCCTTCGGCTGTTGTCTGCTCTATGATCGGATTGTTGTCGCTTTGACACATTCCCCATTTCCTTTCTCAATTTTAATTAAATCTGACAAATTAAATTTTGTTTATCATGTTCATGGAACAACGAATCAGAAAATAAGAACAAATTGAAGAGAAGCTTCCATTTATCAATCCCAAAAATAATATAAAGTTTTGAAAAGATCAATCCAACCATACTGAAGAATCTTTTTTATTTTTTATACTTCATTTTCAAAGGTTTTCAGAAAGTTGTGTTCCTTATATGCGACGTCATCAGTCATGGTTGCATTTTTCATGACGTCACAATATGAGATTTAGAAGAAATCAAGTAAATTTGACGTCATAATTAAATGTTGACCAATCAAATTTTGCAAAGAACAGTTATTTAACTAGCGAGAAGAACAAATGTTTTCACAATCGATCGGGAAATGAGAAAACAGTGAAAAAAATAGAGAAAGTCATGTAAATTTGAAACCTCAAATCCATCAAATTTTAAATTCGAAAAGGAGCTTTCTTCTGTGTCACAATGGTGTGTTAAAATAACATGATGATTGATAAAACTAAATTTGAGTTATCATATGAAGTATTTATTGACAGATGGATTTAGATAAACGAACACACAATGTTTTACCATAATTTGTCTTCGAGGTTAATTTAAATATGGGTAAACAATTGCTATTTCAGGATATTAACTCTTATAAGGAAATATCTGACGATTTTGCTATATTGACTTATAATAAAATCTAGTAAAGCTAATAATGTTTTGCTATTTCCAGTTCTTTTATATCTATCATAGTTTACATGAGAGAATCTCACTTAGCTTTTCAGTAAGGTGAGTAAACAATGTTTACAGGAAAGTGCTTAGGTTGCACGAACTATATAACGTATTGTTTTCATTTTTACAGCACTGGGTCGATACCTCTTCACTTGGACTATCAGTCCCCAAGGCAAGGATATCATTAGGTCAGTAGTCAGTATTCCGGTAAAGACAAGATTTATAACATACCTTTCTAAAATGTTCTGTTAATGAATTTAGAGATTGTAAGAAACTAAAAACTCCCTCAGGCAAAGTTGACCTCAGATAGATTTCGCTATTTTTAGGTCCTTTTTCACAAGTTATATAGCTCTTCAGAATATTTCCATTATAATGCTCCGATTGTTCCTGATGAAGGTAAATCCATAATAAAGGGCTGCGCTTTAGCGCATGATACGACGGTTGTTTGAAAGACGACGGGCGTATATAAATGGCAAAAAAGACTACAATGACAATGAGGAGCAGCAAGAAGATAACAGGGAAAGTGAAGATGGTGAAAGTGACTCTACTGAAAGTTATGATCTAAATGAGGAAGTAGGTGATGAAAGTAAGGATTATGCATGACGACGGGCGTATAAAAATGGCAAAAAAAAACTACAATGACAATGAGGAGCAGCAAGAAGATAACAGGGAAAGTGAAAATGGTGAAAGTGAAGATGATGAAAGTGACTCTACTGAAAGTTATGATCTAAATGAGGAAGTAGGTGATGAAAGTAAGAATTGCATTGATGATGAAGATAAAGATTTCATTGATGATGAGGAGACCTCTTCTGAGAATGAAAATGAGGATTTTTCTGATGATGAGGACAGTGATTACAGTGAAGAAGACACTGATGATTAAACCTAGTTCAGCTTTTCAATATTTAGCATAAAAAACATATATCATTAACATTGGCATATAACATAGAAGTCTTCAATGCAATATAAGGAAAGTGATATATGATTATGGGTTTTAGTAATTCTATGGCTGATTTCCAAATTTTATAGTAGTTTGAAAGAAGGTAATTTTCTTGGGGTATATTGCTCATAGTTAGATTCTGTTGAACACAGTAAGGAATCTATACTAAATTATACAAAGATGTATGCAAAAGTTGTTCAAATGGTGCGTAATATGGTGGATAATGATTGTTACCTTTTTATTGTTTAGAATATTTACAAGATTATCATATTGATAAATGTTTAGGAGACTTGATTTCCTTATTTTTTTCAAAAAATGACACCCTTTAACATTTAAGGAATATTTAGTCACATGTTAGGATTTTCATGTTGTCACTTGTTCACTTATTATGTGCTATTGTAGACTAGTTATGTTTTATAAAAAAAATTATTGCGCTCAACCCTTCCACCGAAACCGAACTCTATAAAAAAGCTGCAATGCTAAGGTATCATTTGTGATTTCAATTGCAACCAATTTTTACAAGAGTAAGACATCCTATATGCAAAAACAGTATTTGATTTTTATCCATAGCTTAATTAGATAGTAAAAATGTTATCATAAAATGATATATGCCTCAGGGAACAGTTAGTATCTCAGGGACTGCTGATAAGCTTTCATCCTTGCAACCATTCAATAATAGTACAAACGTATGACATTCATGGAACCTATTTTTTACAAGAAGTTTAATGTTTTAAATTGAACTAAAGATTTTACAAATTTTATGTTTTCATCAGATTTTATTAAGTATTATTTGTTACATCAATAGATATAAACAATTCACCAAAGTTTCATGGACATTGGTGAAAGCCTTTTTGAGTTATTGTCTGAAGTGTTAAAAATCCTCCTTTTTGTATGAATAAAGCCCCATAAATCCAAAACTTAAAATCTGAAATTTATAAAAATTGAAAGGAGGCTTACATCAATAGATATAAACAATTCACCAAAGTTTCATGGACATTGGTGAATGCTTTTTTGAGTTATTGTCCGAAGTGTTAAAAATCCCCCTTTTTTATGAATAAAGCCCCATAAATCCAAAACTTAAAATCTGAAATTTATAAAAAATAAAAGGGAGCTTACATCAATAGATATAAACAATTCACCAAAGTTTCATGGACATTGGTGAAAGCCTTTTTGAGTTATTGTCCGAAGTGTTGAAAATCCCCCCTTTTTTATGAATAAAGCCCCATAAATCCAAAACTTAAAATCTGAAATTAAAAAAAAAAAAAAAGTAATAGTCCACCAGCAGAGGCATCGACCAAGTGGTAGTAATAAAATTAACGGTACCAATTTTCTTGCACCAGATGCGCATTTCGACAATACATGTCTCTTCAGTGATGCTCGTGGCCAAAATATTTGAAATCCAAATCTTATAGAAAAGACGAAGAGCTATAATCCAAAAGGTCCAAAAAGTATAGACAAATCCGTGAAAGGAAATAACGGTATAATAGACAAGAATACTGGCAGATCATAACTAGACTTACCTTCTGGAGTCTCTAACATGACAGTCTACAAAAGAATAAACAATCTGATATCACATAACAAGTCATAAACTTGGTGTGTCCACGGTAAAATTAAGACGAGAAAATCAATAGTCTGATATCGAGCAATCAATAATAGAAATACAAATATATCAGACAGCAACCAAAAACAAACGGTGAAGTACAGACTTCATACTTGGAAAATGCACATAAAGAATGTGGTGGTTAGACAGGTCTGTGAGTGATCACTCCCCCTTAACTTGAGACAATGGTGCAACAACACATCACAATAACATATCAGTTTGAAAATATCTGACGTATCAGTTTGAAATGGACAAAAAGTGATGACAAACACTGTTTTGGCCCTTCAGGACAGGTGAGCAAAAAACCATGAAAAAATGTAAACATGACTATGCACAATACTAGATATGGACAATGCCCCCACCTCCTTTTCTGCTCTGCCATATGCACGAGTATAGTTCCACATATTTTAGATTTGACAAACAGTAATGTTGGCATACAACTTGAAATTGTTACACTGTCTGTAAGACACAAATGATGCCTCCACCTGACCATAGGAAATTATAAATTTAACACTATGTGTGATGATGTAACTGTAGGAAGAGATAGCCGGACAAACCATGATCTCTTTGTGCAGTTAGTACCAAAAAAAAAAATGACTAAGTCCAACTACCTGTAATTTTCAGAATATTTGAAAAAAATCAAAATCCTATGGCCATGCACACCTTTATTATGTTTATGAACATCCTTCAAAATATTAAAGTTGTACCTCCAAAACTGTAGGAGGAGATAGCCGGACGAACAATGTATCCTAATCTGGAAGGACGAACGACAAACAGACGGACGGACGGACGGACAGACGGGTAAATTAATATGCCCCCCGTCATTGCGTTGCTGGGGCATAAAAACATTCAAAACAACATCTTTAAAATCTTTTACAAACTTTTACTTGCTTTATTTGTGTACCAGGTTCAAACTGACAATACCTCACTGTATCTGCATATGTATATAAACTACTGTACACAGGTTTACTTTTTTTTTAATTAAACGTGGAAAAATTAATCAAAATATCAAAATTGAGGTTACATTTATAACTAACAAAAACTTTGAGAGCATCGTTACTATAGCTACAAGTAATGTCTCAAATATTTGTATTTGCATGCACTGAAAAAATCAAAGCGCTGTAAGCGCTGAAGGCAGTTAACCAAAAACCAAGCAAACGTAATTATGTGCAGTGGTGGATCCAGAAATTTGGGGGCCCACTGCCTGCTTAACAGGGGACCCAATTTTTTCTCAAAAATGGAAAGGGGGGCCACTGAAAAACCCTCTAAATCCGCCTCTGATGTGGCATTAAACATTCATATATTGTACATTTATGTTTATCTAATGAATTAATTATAAAGGCAAATAATTTATATGTTATCAAGGTTTCAATAGCAATGAATATATAAATGTATATTTTTTATGGTGAGTCTGCAGTGGTACAAGTTCGCAATGATTGTAGTTGTTCTAGTTGGTAGTTAACGTTAGTTTTAGTTGACTGTTAGTAGTACGTGTTGACTTAGTACGAACATGTAATAGTATGAATAGACTGGTTTCCCTGTAAAGAAAACTGAGTATGTGTTCTATAGTACAATAGTTATGCGACACAAATCAGACAAATGTTCACTACTACAAGGATCAAAGGTGAGGTCTGACTGACCTGCCCATAGTAAATGTAAATGATTTGTTATATTGTCCCATACATGAATATATATGGTTTAGGGGTGGGGATCTCAAGGGTTTTCAAGTTCTCAAACAGGAAGGGGTAGGGTGACCCCAGGGACTTCCCCTATATTTCATTTGATTTGTTATATTGTTCCATACATGAATATATATGGTTTAGGGGTGGGGATCTCGAGGGTTTTCAAGTTCTCAAACAGGAAGGGATAGGATGACCCCAGGGACTTCCCCTATATTTCATTTGATTTGTTATATTGTCCCATACATGAATCTATATGGTTTAGGGGTGGTGATCTCATCGGTTTCAAGTTCTCAAACAGGAGGGGGTAGGGGGACTCCCCCTATATTTCATTTAATTAGTTATATTGACCCATACATGAATATATATTGTTTAGGAGTGGGGATCTCGACCGTTTCGTAAGTTCCCAAACAGGAGGGGGTGGGTCACCCCATGGACTCCCCTTATATTTCATTTGATTAGTTATATGTATATAGTCCCATACATGAATGTATATGGTTGAGAGGTCATCCGATTCAAAGTTATCAAACAGAAGGGGGTAGAGTGGCCCAAAGGACGCCACCTATATATCATATGATTTGCCTACATTCAGGTAGTTATTTGTGAAAATAAAGTAGGAATCTTCCAGCTACTTTAACTGATCCTTCAAAATTGAGAAAGAAAAAAAAATACCCCTTCAAAATTGCAGTAATATGTTTACACTTTAAAAGCATCTTACATGCATTATCAACATTTATCACTGATAAAGAAAATTTAAACTGTGACCAGGAACATATATATTGTTAGATATATTGTTCCCAGCTGTCACATTGTATATGATTTTGACATTAAAATTTGTCAAAAAAAAATTTGAGTTTCTGTTTAAAATATTTTCTGCTATTTCTTTCTTTTACATATATCTTTTGATTTTCAATTCTAGTGTTTATATTCATTTATCATGCATAGATGTATTTTGTCACCTGCCTGGATTCGCCAAAAACCCGGAATTACCCTTATCCGCTTCCGGAATCGGATCCGAAATTGTAGTGTAATTGTCTTTTCATGGCAGCCATTGTCACTGTGTTCCAATGTTGTTTTTGTCAGTCAGATACAATTTTACTCGTATTAACACATTTTTTGTCGGCGATTTTCTGTATATAGCTAGCGATTGAACAAAATTGACATCGCTGTCATGAATAATAATGATTAAAATAAGTTTTGAGATCGTTGATTTGGAGACTTTGGCGAAACGGTTTGCAAAGCTATTTTTTATTCTCTTTCAAGTGGAACTGAGACTAGTATAACTGTGATATAGTTGTCTCAGAGTGGAAGCCCGTCGGGCGTGTCTAGTAACCAATTCGAAAGTGGAAGGTCGCGGACCTCGGACCACCGCTAATTTGAACCCCTGCCTCCAAATTGAAAAGATACGAATTTCGTCTTCTAATTTGAAATTGCCGCCAACAGTATGAACAGTTGAACTTATTATATAATAGACTACTGACGTAGTTGTACTACGTATTGACGACAAACAATATTCCTACGACTTTTGCCATTTGGGAAATCTTAACTATTTGTCTTAAAATATTTTCGGCGATTAAATATTTCGAACAATTGTTTTTTGACATCTTAGCCAAAAGCACAGGCGATAATAAACTACATAAGAATTCCTAATGAGCACTACTTCCTATGTGCAACTTCAAAACTTTTGGGAAAATCGACGACCATTTAACGTTTTTATGGTAATATTTTGTATATTCTAGAATAAAAAGTATAAAAAAAGTGTTCAATTAGTTATATATAACATAGTAGCCAGCTAGATAATAACAATGGCAAGTATTTCAGCATTTTTTGGGTAGACCACAAATCTAGGGTGCTCGCATAATACAGATTAACTGCATAAAAATCATAATCTTTTACTACTCATGATAATTTGTTTTTCTTATATGCAATATACAACATGATAGTAGAATTTAGCATATTTAATAATGATGTGATTAACTTGTAATTGTATTATTTAAATTTGATTCTACAAGATTTTACACGGTTTTTTTTCTACACATGTAAAAAATGATGTAAAGAAGTGCATTTATATATATGTTTATCACATACTTACATACATATGGATTCTTACATTGATAACAGTGGATTATCGGATTTATCCAATCGAGTTAGTTAAATTATAAATTTAAAGTCTGAGTCTCATCGAGGACTTTAAAATTTATAATTTAACTATCGAGATTGGATAAATCCGATAATCCACGAGTAAATATGTGAGAATCTGTTTCTCTAATGATTAAAAATAAATTTTCTTTTTTTGTAAAACGAAAATCCCCTTCGTGTACCTTTCACTATCAACGAAGTTGTCAATTTCATTAACACCTGTTATCATATTTTGATTCATCCAGTTAGCTAAAAAGGTTATGACCCTTTTGAGATCACCGGCAACCACACGTTGATTACATTTTTTTATACAATGGGTTCGGTAAGGGATCAATTTCCACAGAGTTAGAGAAACATTTAAATCAATCTTTTCATACACTGATACATAATGCACATATTTTGCTTAAATAGAATGAGATGTGATGTATCAACCAAGAAGACAGCAAGCCGACAAAACAAATACCAAAAAACTATATCCAAACAGATGAGTACACAGTTTTCAAGCATTTTATTTCATAAATGCCATCATCTACATTAGGCAACAAGCTTGGAATTGTCAACTTACATTGTTAACTGACAACACGTATCACATATGCCAACATCTACATTAGGCAACAAGCTTGGAAGTGTCAACTTACAGTGTTAACTGAAAACACGTATCACATATGCCAACATCTACATTAGGCAACAAGCTTGGAAGTGTCAACTTACAGTGTTAACTGACAACACGTATCACATATGCCAACATCTACATTAGGAAACAAGCTTGGAAGTGTCAACTTACAGTGTTAACTGACAACATGTATCACATATGCCGACATCTACATTATGCAACAAGCTTGGAAGTGTCAACTTACATTGTTAACTGACAACACGTATCACAAATGCCAACATCTACATTAGGCAACAAGCTTGGAATTGTCAACTTACAGTGTTAACTGACAACACGTATCACAAATGCCAACATCTACATTAGGCAACAAGCTTGGAATTGTCAACTTACAGTGTTAACTGACAAAACATATTACATATGCCAACATCTACATTAGGCAAAAAGCTTGGAATTGTCAACTTACAGTGTTAACTGACAACATGTATCATAAAGGCCAACATCTACATTAGGCAAAAAGCTTGGAAGTGTCAATTTACAGTGTTAACTGACAACACGTATCACATATGCCAACATCTACATTAGGCAACAAGCTTGGAAGTGTCAATTTACAGTATTAACTGACAACACGTATCACTGTCATATGCTAACATCTACATTAGGCAACAAGCTTGGAAGTGTCAACTAAAAGTGTTAACTGACAACACATATCACATATGCCAACATCTACATTAGGCAACAAGCTTGGAAGTGTCAACTTACATTGTTAACTGACAACAAATACCACATAGACAACTAAAGGCAAATGTTTTATTGAAACTGCTTTGTCCAAGTCTGTTGTGACTCTAACAATCTGTGACATATTTAAGAAATAATTCATGAGGGCTTGAATATATCGTGATTTTACCACGGGTTGGCCCTTTATGACAAATATTTTACCCCTGAGCGATAGCGAGGGGTAAAATATCGGCATAAAGGGACAACCCGTGGTAAAATCTAGATATATTCAAGCCCCCATGAATTATTTCGATTCTGATAGGACACATACGGCAATTCTTTTGGATCGAAGCGCTCTAGGTGTAGGCAAATATTTGCCGTTCCCATAAATAAACGCACTAATAAACTAGCGTAAAAGAACGGAGCAAACTGCATTAGTGACATGCTTAAACTATTTAAAATAATGTATTTAGACAGTTTTGGATGAATTTGAATGATAATTTATTTATATGATGTACAATAAAGGGCTTTTGCCACATTTTAGCATCATTTGTGTATGTTTCCTTGTGATGATTTTCGGATTCACAAGCGTGTATTTTCCCGTAAAATGCTTACATTCTAACGTCATTGTTCTATGACGTCGGGTATCTCATTCATAAAAAAGCATATGACGTGGGAGTACAATCGGAACAGCACTGGCAATATATTCATATTTTACCACGGGTGTGTACTCAAAGCGTTTGAAGGACGTCATGTTAGAATTGTGAATATCTCATTTTTATTAAGAAAAAATATCTACCTTAAGGAAGTCCATCACTTCTTTCTTCTTTCTTTTCTCTTCAGAATCATCATAATTTTCCATTGTTACCGTATCATAAGGAGTCCGACCCTGAAATACAATAAAATTATCTTTCATCAATCATAAGACAAGATGGTAGGTGTGTGGGTAAAGTAAGATAAGTTGGTATGTGTGTGGGTTAGTATGACAAGATGGTAGGTGTGTAGGTTAAGTAAGACAAGATGGTACGTGTGTGGGTAAAGTAAGATAAGATGGTAGTTGTGTGGGTAAGTATGACAAGATGGTAGGTGTGTAGGTTAAGTAAGACAAGATGGTTGTTGTGTGGGTAAAGTTAGATAAGATAGTAGGTGTTTATGTAAAGTTACATAAAATGGTAGGTATGTGGGTAAAGTAAGATAGATGAGCTATTAAGTGTGTAGGTAAAGAAAGATGAGCTGTTAAGTGTGTAGGTAAAGTAAGATAAGATAGTAGGTGTGTGGGTTAAGTATGATAATATGGTAGGGGTGTGGGTAAAGAATGATAAGATGGTAATTATGTGGGTAAAGTATAATAAGATGGTAGTTATGTGGGTAAAGTAAGATAAGATAGTAGGTGTGTGGGTAAAGTAAGATAAGATGGTAGGTGTGTGGGTAAAGTAAGATAAGATGGTAGTTGTGTGGGTAAGTATGACAAGATGGTAGTCGTGTAGATTAAGTAAGACAAGATGTTAGGTGTGTTGGTAAAGTAAGATAAGATGGTAGTTGTGTGGGCAAGTATGACAAGATGGTAGGTGTGTAGGTTAAGTAAGACAAGATGGTAGGTGTGTAGGTTAAGTAAGACAAGATGTTAGGTGTGTTGGTAAAGTAAGATAAGATGGTAGGTGTGTATGTTAAGTGAGACAAGATGGTAGGTGTGTAGGTAAAGTAAGACCAGATGGTAGGTGTGTGGGTAAAGTATGACAAGATGGTAGGTGTGTGGGTAAAGTAAGACAAGATGGTAGGTGTGTGGGTAAAGTAAGACAAGATGGTAGGTGTGTGGGTAAAGTTAGATAAGATGATAGGTGTGTAGGTAAAGTATGATAAGATGGTAGTTATGTGGGTAAAGTAAGATAAGATGGTAGTTGTGTGGTAAAGTATGAAAAAATAATAGGTGCGTAGGTAAAGTAAGACAAGATGGTAGGTGTATGGGTTAAGTAAGACAAGATGGTAGGTGTGTGGGTAACGTATGATAAGATGGTATGTGTGTGGGTAAAGTAAGACAAGATGGTAGGTGTGTGGGTAAATTAAGATAAGATGGTATGTGTGTGGGTAAAGTAAGACAAGATGGTAGGTGTGTAGGTAACGTATGATAAGATGGTATGTGTGTGGGTAAAGTAAGACAAGATGGTAGGTGTGTAGGTAACGTATGATAAGATGGTATGTGTGTGGGTAAAGTAAGACAAGATGGTAGGTGTGTGGGTAAAGTAAGATAAGATGGTAGGTGTGTGGTTAAAGTATGATAAGAAGGTAGTTGTGTGGGTAAAAGAAGATAAGATGGTAGGTGTGTGGGTAAAGTATGATAAGATAGTAGGTGTGTGGGTATAGTATGATAATATTGTAGAGGTGTGGGTAAAGAATGATAAGATGGTAATTATGTGGGTAAAGTATAATAAGATGGTAGTTATGTGGGTAAAGTAAGATAAGATAGTAGGTGTGTGGGTAAAGTAAGATAAGATGGTAGGTGTGTGGGTAAAGTAAAATAAGATGTTAGGTGTGTAGGTTAAGTAAGACAAGATGGTAGGTGTGTAGGTTAAGTAAGACAAGATGTTAGGTGTGTTGGTAAAGTAAGATAAGATGGTAGGTGTGTAGGTTAAGTAAGACAAGATGGTAGGTGTGTAGGTTAAGTAAGACAAGATGGTAGGTGTGTGGGTAAAGTATGACAAGATGGTAGGTGTGTGGGTAAAGTAAGACAAGATGGTAGGTGTGTGGGTAAAGTAAGACAAGATGGTATGTGTGTGGGTAAAGTTAGATAAGATGATAATTGGTGTGGGTAAAGTATGATAAGATGGTAGTTATGTGGGTAAAGTAAGATAAGATAGTAAATGTGTGGGTAAAGTAAGATAAGATGGTAGGTGTGTGGGTAAAGTAAGATAAGATGGTAGTTGTGTGGGTAAGTATGACAAAATAGTAGGTGTGTAGGTTAAGTAAGACAAGATGTTAGGTGTGTTGGTTAAGTAAGATAAGATGGTAGTTGTGTGGGTAAGTATGACAAGATGGTAGGTGTGTAGGTTAAGTAAGACAAGATGGTAGGTGTGTGGGTAAAGTAAGACAAGATGGTAGGTGTGTGGGTAAAGTAAGATAAGATGGTAGTTGTGTGGGTAAGTATGACAAGATGGTAGTTGTGTAGGCTAAGTAAGACAAGATGTTAGGTGTGTTGGTAAAGTAAGATAAGATAGTAGTTGTGTGGGCAAGTATGACAAGATGGTAGGGGTGTAGGTTAAGTAAGACAAGATGGTAGGTGTGTAGGTTAAGTAAGACACGATGTTAGGTGTGTTGGTAAAGTGAGATAAGATGGTAGGTGTGTAGGTTAAGTAAGACAAGATGGTAGGTGTGTAGGTTAAGTAAGACAAGATGGTAGGTGTGTGGGTAAAGTAAGACAAGATGGTAGGTGTGTGGGTTAAGTAAGATAAGATGGTAGTTGTGTGGGTAAAGTATGATAAGATGGTAGTTGTGTGGGTAAAGTAAGACAAGATGGTAGGTGTGTGGGTAAAGTATGATAAGATGGTAGTTGTGTGGGTGAAGTATAATAAGATGGTAGTTGTGTGGGTAAAGTAAGACAAGATGGTAGGTGTGTGGGTAAAGTATGATAAGATGGTATGTGTGTGGGTAAAGTAAGACAAGATGGTAGGTGTGTGGGTAAAGTAAGACAAGATGGTAGGTGTGTGGGTAAAGTATGATAAGATGGTATGTGTGTGGATAAAGTAAGACAAGATGGAAGTTGTGTGGGTAAAGTATGATAAGATGGTATATATGTGGGTAAAGTAAGATAAGATAATAGGTGTGTGGGCAAAGTATAATAAGATGGTAGGTGTGTTGGTAATAAAATTAACGGTACCAATTTTCTTGCACCAGATGCGCATTTCGACAATACATGTCTCTTCAGTGATGCTCGTGGCCAAAATATTTGAAATCCAAAGCTTATATAAAAGATGTAGAGCTATAATCCATAAGGTCTAAAAAGGTGATTTAAAGTGTGGTCTGTGGGTTGGTTTGATTAATGTTTGTAAATCAAGTGACTACACCATGTTAAAAACTTTGATTATTTGTCTATGTGTTAAGATTTGATTGGTGATTTAAAGTGTGGTCTGTGGGTTGGTATGATTAATGTTTGTAAATCAAGTGACTACACCATGTTAAATACTTTGATTATTTGTCTGTGTTGATTGGTGATTTAAAGTGTGGTCTGTGGGTTGGTATGATTAATGTCTGTAAATCAAGTGACTACACCATGTTAGATACTTTGATTATTTGTCTGTGTTGATTGGTGATTTAAAGTGTGATCTGTGGGTTTGTATGATTATTGTTTGTAAATCAAGTGACTTCACCATGTTAAATACTTTGATTATTTGTCTGTGTGGTAAGATATGATTGGTGATTTAAAGTGTGGTCTGTGGGTTGGTTTGATTAATGTTTGTAAATCAAGTGACTACACCATGTTAAATACTTTGATTATTTGTCCGTGTTGATTGGTGATTTAAAGTGTGGTCTGTGGGTTGGTATGATTAATGTTTGTAAATCTAGTGACTGCACCATGTTAAATACTTTGATTATTTGTCTGTGTTGATTGGTGATTTAAAGTGTGGTTTGTGGGTTGGTATGATTAATGTTTGTAAATCAAGTGACTACACCATGTTAAATACTTTGATTATTTGTCCGTGTTGATTGGTGATTTAAAGTGTGGTCTGTGGGTTGGTATGATTAATGTTTGTAAATCAAGTGACTACACCATGTTAAAAACTTTGATTATTTGTCTATGTGTTAAGATTTGATTGGTGATTTAAAGTGTGGTCTGTGGGTTGGTTTGATTAATGTTTGTAAATCAAGTGACTACACCATGTTAAATACTATGATTATTTGTCTGTGTTGATTGGTGATTTAAAGTGTGGTCTGTGGGTTGGTATGATTAATGTTTGTAAATCAAGTGACTACACCATGTTAAATACTTTGATTATTTGTCCATGTTGATTGGTGATTTAGAGTGTGGTCTGTGGGTTGGTCTGATTAATGTTTGTAAATCAAGCGACTACACCATGTTAAATACTTAGATTATTTGTCCGTGTGTTAAGATTTGATTGGTGATTTAAAGTGTGGTCTGTGGGTTGGTTTGATTAATGTTTGTAAATCAAGTGACTACACCATGTTAAATACTTTGATTATTTGTCTGTGTTGATTGGTGATTTAAAGTGTGATCTGTGGGTTTGTATGATTATTGTTTGTAAATCAAGTGACTTCACCATGTTAAATACTTTGATTGTTTGTCTGTGTGTTAAGATATGATTGGTGATTTAAAGTGTGGTCTGTAGGTTGGTCTGATTAATGTTTGTAAATCAAGTGAATGCACCATGTTAAATACTTTGATTATTTGTCTGTGTTGATTGGTGATTTAAAGTGTGGTCTGTGGGTTGGTTTGATTAATGTTTGTAAATCAAGTGACTACACCATGTTAAATACTTTGATTATTTGTCCGTGTTGTTTGGTGATTTAAAGTGTGGTCTGTGGGTTGGTATGATTAATGTTTGTAAATCAAGTGACTGCACCATGTTAAATACTTTGATTAGTTGTCCATGTTGATTGGTGATTTAATGTGTGGTCTGTTGGTTGGTCTGCTTAATGTTTGTAAATCAAGTGACTACACCATGTTAAATACTTTGATTATTTGTCCGTGTAGATTGGTGATTGAAAGTGTGGTCTGTGGGTTTGTCTGATTAATGTTTGTAATTCTTGTGACTACACCATGTTAAATACTTTGATTATTTGTCCATGTTGATTGGTGATTGAAAGTGTGGTCTGTAGGTTGGTTTGATTAATGTTTGTAAATCAAGTGACTACACCATGTTAAATACTTTGATTATTTGTCAGTTTGTTAAGATTTGATTGGTGATTTAAAGTGTGGTCTGTGGGTTGGTATGATTAATGTTTGTAAATCAAGTGACTACACCATGTTAAATACTTTGATTATTTGTCTGTGTTGATTGGTGATTTAAAGTGTGGTCTGTGGGTTGGTATGATTAATGTTTGTAATTCAAGTGACTACACTATGTTAAATACTTTGATTATTTGTCTGTGTTGATTAGTGATTTAAAGTGTGGTCTGTGGGTATGTCTGATTAATGTTTGTAAATCACGTGACTGTACCATGTTAAATACTTTGATTATTTGTCTGTGTTGATTAGTGATTTAAAGTGTGATCTGTGGGTTGGTCTGATTAATGTTTGTAAATCAAGTGACTGTACCATGTTAAATACATTGTTCACATAATATCAAGTGAATTTTTGTTCTATATATCAATTTAAAATGTATACATTCTTTGTTAAGAAAGATAGCGAATAAAAATGAAAATTACCTGTTTTGTTTTCACCCAAGGACTGCATCCTTGGTCTATTAACCATTTTGTTACACCAATCCGTCCAAACTGAGCAGCATAATGTAAAGCGGTTTTTCCATCCTATAACAATATAAAATATAAACATGTTAATGGTGTGTGCTAATAAATCAAGAGAGGTGTCAAACAATTTATCTTAATGTAAAAAATATAACATTGGCTAAGATAATAAACAATTATACTTGTGTATAAACTGATAAATAGTAGATTAAGATATATAAACCAAAATATATATTTTCTGATTCAGTCCTAAGAAACAGGAAAAAATAATAGCAAACCCTACTTAATATAAGTCTAACAAATATTTGTTGTCCATTTAACATGTCTGATTAACAACATGATTTTATGTTGATTCTGTCATGTCTGTAGAATAATCAAAGTTGAAAAAAAAAAAATTCAAGAAACATTGAAACAAGTTATAGTTTCTGATTCAGTACGAAGAGGCAAGAAAAATAAGACCCCACTTTATATAATTCTGTCAAATATTAGGTCTCCATTAAACCTGCCTGATTAACAATGATTCAGTAGAATAATCAAAGTGAGAAAAAAAACTTTTTTCAAGACACATAAAAACGAGTTATATTTTCTGATTCAGTACGAAGAGACAAGAAAAATAAGACCCCACTTTATATAATTCTGTCAAGTATTTGTTATTTTTAAAAGATGTTTTACATTAGATCTGTAGAATTAACATTATCTGACTAAAGATGTTAACACAACTTGTTCTCATCAACTTCTCATTAAAATCAAATGTTTACAAAATAATTTTTCGTCAGGAAACAAAATAAAACCTTTACTATCTGATTCAGTTCTGTGTAACAAATAACATGAGACCCCACTTTATATAATTCTAACAAATATTTGTTGTCCATTAAATCTGTCTGATTAACAACATGATTTTGTGTAGATTCTGTATAAAGTGTTGTTTGGTAAGAGTAAGGTGATTATATCTATCATTACCCTGTCTGTGGCCTCTAATTGACTGCCCTGACTGGCGAGGTACATCACTACCTCCAGGTGTCCTCCCCCAGCCGCCCACATTAATGGTGTCCGTCCAACCTGTAATATCAACATATAACAGACATCAAAACTTGTGTCATAAACTGGACAATGTTGTGTAATAAATATAAACAAAATATATATCACATGAATCAGTGGTCAAAACTGAATAAAATGACCAGTCACACTTGTATTTATATTCTACATAAACAACAAACAAACAACATGTTTTATTGTGAGATGTCAGAACTTCCATCAAAACTGTCAGGTTAAAAAATACTTTTTTCAAGAAACATAAAAACGAGTTATATTTTCTGATTCAGTACGAAGAGACAAGAAAAATAAGACCCCACTTTATATAATTCTGTCAAGTATTTGTTATTTTTAAAAGATGTTTTACATCAGATCTGTAGAATTAACATAATCTGACTAAAGATGTTAACACAACTCGTTCTCATCAACTTCTCATTAAAATCAGATGTTAACAAAATAATTTTTCGTCAGGAAACAAAATAAAACCTTTACTATCTGATTCAGTTCTGTGTTACGAATAAAATGAGACCCCACTGTATATAATTCTGTTAAGTTTTTTTTTTTTTTTTTTTTTTTTAAATCTGTCTGATTTTAAAACAATGATGATCAAAGTTAAAAAAAATTAATTTCAATAAAAATAAAAACAAATTATATTTTCTGATTCAGAATAATGAGACAGGAAAAATGAGACCCCACTTTATATAATTCTAACAAATATTTGTTGTCCATTAAACCTGTCTGATTAACAACATGATTTTGTGTTGATTCAGATTAATGATCAAAGCTTAAAAAGTATTCAGTTGTATTACATGTAAAATGTTTGTGTGATGTATAACAGTTGCTTCATATCATATGTGCTGTTGCTTATTATGGTAATATAGCAATGGTGTATGCTGTGTTTGAGCTGGCATGTCAGTTAACTGCTAGTAGTCTGTTGTTATTTATGTATTATTGTCATTTTGTTTATTTTCTTTGGTTACATCTTCTGACATCAGACTCAGACTTCTCTTGAACTGAATTTTAATGTGCGTATTGTTATGCGTTTACTTTTCTACATTGGCTAGAGGTATAGGGGGAGGGTTGAGATCTCACAAACATGTTTAACCCTGCCGCATTTTTGCGCCTGTCCCAAGTCAGGAGCCTCTGGCCTTTGTTAGTTTTGTATCATTTTAATTTTAGTTTCTTGTGTACAATTTGGAAATTAGTATGGCGTTCATTATCACTGAACTAGTATATATTTTTTTAGGGGCCAGTTGAAGGACGCCTCCGGGTGCGGGAATTTCTCGCTACATTGAAGACCTGTAGGTGACCTTCTGCTGGTTTTTTTTTTCTATGGTCGGGTTGTTGTCTCTTTGGCACATTCCCCATTTCTATTCTCAATTTTATTGTGTTTGTATTTTTTGTTTGCATTGCCTGTAAATGTGATATGTCACTTGTTTGTGAGCATTGTAAGAGTGTCATTGCTATGTCACATGTTGGTGTTGAGTATGTGTATGTCATATTGGTGTTGAGTATAAGAGTGCCATTGCTATGTCACATGTCGGTGTTGAGTATATGAGTGTCATTGCTATGTCACATTTTGGTGTTAAGTATACAAGTGTCATTGCTATGTCACATTTTGGTGTTGAGTATAAGAGTGTCATGGCTAGGTCATATGTTTGTGTTGAGTATATGAGTGTCATGGCTAGGTCATATGTTTGTGTTGAGTATATGAGTGTCATGGCTATGTCATATGTTTGTGTTGAGTATATGAGTGTCATGGCTAGGTCATATGTTTGTGTTGAGTATATGAGTGTCATGGCTAGGTCATATGTTTATGTTGAGTATATGAGTGTCATGGCTAGGTCATATGTTTGTGTTGAGTAAAAGTCTTTCATTGCTAGGTCACATGATGATGTTGAGTATAAGATTGTTCTGCCTAAGTCACATGTTGGTGTTGAATATAAGAGAGTCATTGCTATTTCAGATGCTGGTGTTCAGTCTAAGAATATCATGGCTATGCCACATATTTGTGTTGAGTTAAAGAGTGTCACAGCTTTGCCACCTGTTTGTGGTGAGTTAAAGCATGTCATTGCAATGTCACATGTTTGGTGTTGAGTATAATAGTGTCATTGCTATGTCACATGTTGGTGCTGACTATACTAGTGTCATTGCTATGTCACATGTTGGTGTTGAGTATAATAGTGCCATTGTAATGTCACATGTTGGTGTTGAGTATAAGAGTGTCATTGCTATGTCACATTTTGGTGTTGAGTAAAAAGATTGTCAGTTATATTTGTCACATGTTGGTGTTGAGTACAAGAGTGTCATGGCTAGGTCACTTGATGGTGTCAAAGCTTTGTCATATTATTGTGTTGAGATTAAGTGTGATTGTTATGTCACATAATGGACCTGATATGGACTGTCACTGCTATGATAGAAACAATTGTTTTGAAGTGGTTACTTTACAATCATTTTAGCTACACACTTGTTTAAAGCATAGTGTTACGTCTAAACTGGGTTTTTTAATGATGATCCAGGAAATAATACTGTTTCGAAGAAATATATTCATAAAAAAGAAAATTCTCGAATAGAATTTATTGGATATAAATCCTGTGTTCCCAGAAGTCTAAATTGATGATTTCATGATCTATATTGCAATTTTACAATATCTTTTTAATTGAAAATTGATATGTCATGTATTTTGAATTACAATAGACAACACTAAGCAAACTGATTTTTATTTTGTTAAATAAAAGGAAAATTTTGATCAAAGAAGGGGAAGATGTTAGACCATTAGAAACAATATCTGTCCAGCCGTTACACTGACAGGGAATCTCTAATTGGAGTGGTAAAATGTCATGTTCAGTACAGGAATGGTAAATGAACGTTGTATAATTAGATGTCACATGTCATGTTCAGTACAAGAGTGGTAAATGCATGTTGTTTGATCATTTGTCACATCATGCTCAGTACAGGAGTGGTAAATGCATGTTGTTTGATCAGGTGTCACATGTCATGTTCAGTACAGGAGTGGTAAATGAATGTTGTACAATGTGGTGTCACATGTCATGTTCAGTAGAGGAGTGGTGAATGAATGTTGTATGATCAGGTGTCATATGTCATGTTCAGTACAGTATTGGTGAATGAATGTTGAATGATCAGGTGTCACATGTCATGTTCAGTACAAGAGTGGTGAATGAATGTTGTATGATCAGGTGTCACATGCCTGTTCAGTACAGGAGTGGTAAATGAATGTTGTATGATCAGGGGTCACATGTCATGTTCAGTACAAGAGTGGTGAATGAATGTTGAATGATCAGGTGTCACATGTCATATTCAGTATAGAAGCGGTAAATGAATGTTGTATGATCAGGTGTCACATGTCATGTTCAGTACAGGAGATGTAAATGAATGTTGTATGATCAGGTGTCACATGTCATGTTCAGTACAGGAGTGGTAAATGAATGTTGTACAATGTGGTGTCACATGTAATGTTCAGTAGAGGAGTGGTGGATGAATGTTGTATGATCAGGTGTCACATATCATGTTCAGTACAGGATTGGTGAATGAATGTTGAATGATCAGGTGTCACATGTCATGTTCAGTAGAGGAGTGGTGGATGAATGTTGTATGATCAGGTGTCACATATCATGTTCAGTACAGGATTGGTGAATGAATGTTGAATGATCAGGTGTCACATGTCATGTTCAGTATAGAAGTGGTAAATGAATGTTGTATGATCAGGTGTCACATGTCATGTTCAGTACAGGAGATGTAAATGAATGTTGTATGATCAGGTGTCACATGTCATGTTCAGTACAGGAGTGGTAAATGAATGTTGTATGATCAGGTGTCACATGTCATGTTCAGTACAGGAGTGGTGGATGAATGTTGTATGATCAGGTGTCACATGTCATGTTCAGTACAGGAGTGGTTAATGAATGTTGTATGATCAGGTATTGCATGTCATGTTCAGTAGAGGAATGGTGGATGAATGTTGTATGATCAGGTTGTCACATGTCCTGTTCAGTAGAGGAGTGGCGGATGAATGTTGTATGATGTGGTGTCACATGTCATGTTCAGTACAGGAGTGGTAACGAAATGTTGCATGATCAGGTGTCGCATGTCATGTTCAGTACAGGAGTGTTAATTGAATGTTGTATGATGTGGTGTCACATGTCATGTTCAGTACAGGAGTGGTGGATGAATGTTGTATGATCATGTGTCACATGTCATGTTCAGTACAGGAGTGGTTAATGCATGTTGTATGATCAGGTGTCACATGTCATGTTCAGTACAGGAGTGGTAAATGAATGTTGTATGATCAGGTGTCACATGTCATGTTCAGTACAGGAGTGGTGGATGAATGTTGTATGATGTGGTGTCACATGTCATGTTCAGTACAGGAGTGGTGGATGAATGTTGTATGATCAGGTGTCACATGTCATGTTCAGTACAGGAGTGGTTAATGAATGTTGTATGATCAGGTATTGCATGTCATGTTCAGTAGAGGAATGGTGGATGAATGTTGTATGATCAGGTTGTCACATGTCCTGTTCAGTAGAGGAGTGGCGGATGAATGTTGTATGATGTGGTTTCACATGTCATGTTCAGTACAGCAGTGGTAACGAAATGTTGCATGATCAGGTGTCGCATGTCATGTTCAGTACAGGAGTGTTAATTGAATGTTGTATGATGTGGTGTCACATGTCATGTTCAGTACAGGAGTGGTGGATGAATGTTGTATGATCATGTGTCAAATGTCATGTTCAGTACAGGAGTGGTTAATGAATGTTGTATGATCAGGTGTCACATGTCATGTTCAGTACAGGAGTGGTTAATGAATGTTGTATGATCAGGTGTCGCATGTCATGTTCAGTACAGGAGTGGTGGATGAATGTTGTATGATCAGGTGGAACATATCATGTTCAGTACAGGAGTGGTAATGAATGTTGTATGATCAGGTGTTGCATGTCATGTTCAGTACAGGAGTGGTAAATGAATATTGTTTGATCATATGTCAGGTCTTGAATACCATGAAAGTGTATATTAAGTGTCATAAAGTATAATAAAATAAATCACAATATTTCAGTTGTATGTCATGTTCATTAGAGGACTGGTCAAAAAATGTTGTATGATCAGGTGTCACATGTCATGTTCAGTACAGGAGTGTTAATTGAATGTTGTATGATGTAGTGTCGCATGTCATGTTCAGTACAGGAGTGGTGGATGAATGTTGTATGATCAGGTGTCACATGTCATGTTCAGTACAGGAGTGGTTAATGAATGTTGTATGATCAGTTGTCACATGTCATGTTCAGTACAGGAGTGGTTAATGAATTTTGTATGATCAGGTGTCGCATGTCATGTTCAGTACAGGAGTGGTGGATGAATGTTGTATGATCAGGTGTCACATGTCATGTTCAGTACAGGAGTGGTAACGAATGTTGTATTATCAGGTGTCGCATGTCATGTTCAGTACAGGAGTGGTAAATGAATGTTGTTTGATCATGTCATGTCTTGAATACCATGAAAGTGTATGTTAAGTGTCATAAAGTATAATAAAATAAATCACAATATTTCAGTTGTATGTCATGTTCATTAGAGGACTGGTCAAAGAATGTTGTATGATCAGGTGTCACATGTCATGTTCAGTACAGGAGTGTTAATTGAATGTTGTATGATGTGGTGTCACATGTCATGTTCAGTACAGGAGTGGTTAATGAATGTTGTATGATCAGGTGTCACATGTCATGTTCAGTACAGGAGTGGTGAATGAATGTTGTATGATCAGGTGCCACATGTCATGTTTAATACAGAATTGGTAAATGATTGTTGTATGATCATATGTCATGTCTTGTGTCATGATGATGCAAAATTTATGTAAAACCAAAGGAATTTTTTTATAGAATACCATGAAAGAGTATGTTAAGTGTCATAAAGTATAATAAAATAAATCACAATATTTCAGTTGTATGCAGTTAAGAAGTATCAGACGGCAACCCTTTTACATACAAACATGAATGGTATTCATCAGTGTAATGAATAAATCACAATGTTTCAGTTGTTTACAGTTACGAAGTATCAGACAGCAACCCTTTGACATACAAACTGAAGTGGTATTCATCAGTGTAATGAATAAATCACAACGTTTCAGTTGTTTACAGTTACGAAGTATCAGACAGCAACCCTTTGACATACAAACTGAAGTGGTATTCATCAGTGTAATGAAGTAAATCACAATATTTCAGTTGTATACAGTTATGAAGTATCAGACAGCAACCCTTTGACAAACAAACTGGAGTGGTATTCATCAGTGTAATGAAGTATTTCAAGTTTGTTTGGGGTTGTTGTTTGGCCATGGCATTCTTTTTCTACTTCATGTACTTAATGTGTTTTTCCGCTGTTTTACTTGGGTATAGGTGTTGTATACATTGGTGGTGTGTACTGATGTTTCTCACTGTTTGTGTTGAATACAGGAGTTGTATATATTGGTGTTGTGAAATAATGATTTGCACTGTTTTTGTGGAATAAAAGAGTTCTATATACATTTGGGATGTGTAATCAAGTTTCTTAATATTTTGAAGACTATTTGCAATAACCAAAAATTAACATTGAATCACTGAACACTAACAAGAGCAATGTTTAACTGATTCATATTGTGTGTACTGCATATAATAAATATATTTTACTTCACTTACAATTGCATCTCTACATTCCAAATTAGCTCTGTTCTGTACACATGATTCTACCTCTTTTATATTTCCCTCCCTTGCAGCTTTAGGAAGTTTCTGTAAGCAAAACAAAGTTTTTACATTTTCCTCTAAAATATACAAATGTATTATACATGTAATAATTGAATTTAATAAGCTATATGTTAACAGTTTCAATAGCTTATATTAAACATTTAAATACAATGACTATGACAATGTACATGTATGAAGAGGGAATGAAATTGTCTATAATTTCAGAGTTTTTTTTAGAAGAATCTTTAGACAATTTTATTAATTATGCATCAGTTTTGAGATGAGCCTTCTGAGTTTTTGTTGGGGTTAGTATTGTAGGGTCTTGTATGTAATGTTTTGAAGAATGTTGTTTATATTTTGGTTGTTTTTCATTTTTTGCCACATTTGCCATGGTGTCGACAGTTTCTCTTTGACTTGAAAAGAGATGTAAATGTCCTTTGATATCTTATTTTTCTTTGTTTGTGTCCTGGAATTTTGTATATTGACTGTAATGATATTGTTTATCTCCTATTCTAATTCTGAGAATACTACACGCCTGTATCTTTCTGTACAGTTTATTGACAACATAGGTCACATGACCATTGACTTTTAAGGAGAAAATCTTACCGGATCCCAACTTGCCATTATATCCTACAAAAGAAAAAAGAAAACATTTTATCATGTTTGTACACAGGAGGTGTAATTTGAAGAGGAATATTGTAATTGTAATCATGATGTCATATTTAGGTTTTTCTCCGAACTATGATTAGCATCCAACCTTGTCTTATTACATACAATCATATAACATATATAAAGTTGTATTAGATAATTTTAGAACAAAATCACTTTTTTTTAAATAGATGCTGTACTTTCAGATTTTGCATACATTTTAGCGTCATTGTTAAAACAATCAAGGGCCATAACTCCTGAGCAGTATAAGTGAAAATTGGCACTTTCATAATAGAATGCAAGTTATTACACAGAAATGTCATAAACAGTTATTTTTCAATCAATCAGGACAATAGCCCTTAATCAGAAAAATGAAAATGTAAAAGTCTTTGTAGCAACCATTTGTCTAAACTGGTTCAGTCATTTTTAGTCTCTGGTGGAGAGTGGTCCCATTGGCAATCATACCACATCTCGTTATTTTTATATTGTTAAAATATTATCAGTTTCAGCATGTGTTCAGCATAAATCATTCAAAAAAACTTAAAGTTAAATAAAGCCCCTATCTTAAGCTAATTATCAATTTTATTAAATACCCAAAGTGAAATCTGTAGGTCCAAGTTCTGCAAATGTCAATAAAGGTTTACAAGTGGGCCTTCGTCAAACTATAATTTCAACTTCAGCATGTTATGTAAAGTTTGTCTTCATGGCCTTAATGCCACTTTATATTACATACCCTTTCTGCCAACAGTCAATTAGCATGATAAGAAACTGCAAATAAAGTTTTATAAAAAATGTTAAATAAATACACAGATGAAAACCTGTAAACAAAAGTGCACAATCTGTTTTGTCTGCTTTACTGATAATCATTGAATGTTGACATGTGTTGAAAGTGTAAAGTGTAACTAAGGAACATTCAATTAAAGTTTGCAGGTATTTGGCCCAGTAGTTTCAGAGGAGAAGATTTTTAAATGTTAACAAACTTGATGAACAAATTGTGTAAAATTGTCTTTAAAGGGCAATAACTCCTTAAAGGGGTCAATTGACAATTTTTGTCATATAAACTTTTTGTAGATCTTAATTTGCTGAACATTATTGCTGTTAACAAGAATGAGCAGATTTTTGTCAAAGTTAACGACGTCGGACGCCGGACGCAAAGTGATGAGAAAAGCTCACTTGGCCCTTTGGGCCAGGTGAGCTAACAAGGCAAAATTTCCTTAAAATTACCAATTCAGGGACAGCAACCCAACAACAAAGGGTTGTCAGATCCATCTGAAAATTTTAGGGCAGATAGATCTTTACCTGATAAACAATTTAAGCCCGTCAGATTTTCTGTTTATGCTTCATTATTATTGAGTTATAAGCCAAAAACTGCATTTTACCCCTATGTTCTATTTTTAACCGTGGCAGCCATCTTAGTTGGATTGCCGGGTCACTGGACACATTTTTCAAACTAGATACCCCTCTGATGATTGTGGCCAAGTTTTGTTTAATTTGGCCCAGTAGTTTCAGAGGAGAAAATTTTTGTAAAAGATTACTAAAATTTACGAAAAATGATTAAAAATTGACTATAAAGGGCAATAACTCCTAAAAGGGTCAACTGATCATTTCAGTCATGTTGATTTGTTTGTAAATCTTACTTTGCTGAACATTATTGTGGCTTACAGTTTATCTTTATTTATAATGATATTAATCCCCTGGTTAAAGATTCTTTACAAAGAAACATAAATTTACATTCTGCAGGAATTTATTCTTGGTACTCATTTAAAGATAAAATTTTTAAAGATATGAAAATAAACCCGGAAAATTACTCTTATATTAATGTAACTTTTAAGCAATCAAAAACGTGTTAAAATGTAATATTAAAAAGTGTGTTTCAGGGGAATATGAAAACACTACTTTAAATAAACTTTCAAAATTGGATTCCTCATCCAAACTTTGTCTTAATGGGAAATTAAAAACTAATTGTCAGTCTGAGGAATATTTAAATTGCAATAATTTTTATACATAGACAGTTAAATTTAGACTGAGTGATCATTCTCTAGGCATTGAATTCGGAAGGTACAGAAATATTCCAAGAGCACAGATTATGTAAGCTCACATACATGACATAGAGGTGACAATATCGTCCCAAATTATATCGGCCAAAAGTTGATCCGTCACGGTAAAGGTATTATGAAAATAAATCAAGGATGTCGCAAACAAATATTTATTAATAATATGCAGTTTTTTATTAAGTATAATAAAAATAATCTTTATTTTAAACGGAACATGGTACATGCGAATGAACAAGTGCTGAAGTGGAGTCACTATCTAGGACGGTATATTTAGGGCCGAACTGTTCAGTACAATTACGAACCAGATGCTCCGCAGGGCGCAGCTATATACGACCGCAGAGGTTGAACCCTGAACAGTTGGGATAAGTATGGACACAACATTTAAGCTGGATTCAGCTCTAAATTTGGATTGTGATTAAATAGTTGACACAGCATAGGTTTCTGACACAGAATAAATATGGTCTAATGAACTTAAAATATTTTTTTTGCCTTTGAGCAATTCACTATGCTGTTGAATATTAATCCTCTCAAAACAAATTTTGAAGAAATTTTCTTTTTATTTATGAAATCTGAAATGAGAAAAATTTACCCCCCTCCCATTTTTTTTTTCACATCCCCCTTTCCCTTTTTCCAAAACTGATCTCAGTTCAAATTCCTAATGGAGTTTGTAACAATAACTACTCATTTAAATACATCACAAAATATTAAAATGTAAAATAAAGTGCTTGTTATCACTGAATGGTAAAGATTGTTTTAATTTATCAGTTGGTAGTAAAAGTGAATATACATTGTATATTGTATAAAACAATGATTTAAGTTGATTCAACTACTATTTTGGACAAAGAAAGATAACTCCAATCAATTGAAAATTTCTTGCTATTGCACAATATTGTGCAATTAGATATTTATTGCTATTGCGCAATACTGTGCAATTGAAAATATTTGCTATTGCACAACATTTTGCAATTGAAGATTTCTTGCTATTGCACAATACTGTGCAATTGAAGATTTCTTGCTATTGCTGAATACTGTGCAATTGAAAATTTCTTGCTATTGCACAATACTTGATATAATAATTTTGGATCCTGATTTGAACCAACTTGAAAACTTGGCCCATAATCAAAAATCTAAGTATATGTTTAGATTCAGTATATCAAAAAAGCCCAAGAATTCAATTTTTGTTAAAATCAAACTTAGTTTAATTTTGGACCCTTTGGACTTTAATGTAGACCAATTTGAAAACGGGACCAAAAATTAAGAATCTACATACACAGTTAGATTTGGCATATCAAAGAACCCCAATTACTTAATTTTTGGTGAAATCAAACAAAGTTTAATTTTGGACCCTGATTTGGATCAACTTGAAAACTGGGCCAATAATAAAAAAATCTAAGTACATTTTTGGATTCAGCATATCAGAGAACCCCAAGGAGTCAATTTTTGTTAAAATCAAACTAAGTTTAATTTTGGACCCTTTGGACCTTTATGTAGACCAATTTGAAAACGGGACCAAAAATTAAGAATCTACATACACAGTTAGATTCGGCATATCAATGAACCCCAATTATTCATTTTTTGATGAAATCAAACAAAGTTCAATTTTGGACCCTTTGGGCCCCTTATTCCTAAACTGTTGGGACCAAACCTCCTAAAATCAAACCCAACCTTCCTTTTATGGTCATAAACCTTGTGTTTAAATTTCATAGATTTCTATTTACTAGTACTAAAGTTATGGTGCGAAAACCAAGAATACTGCTTATTTGGGCCCCTTTTTGGCCCCTAATTCCTAAACTGTTGGGACCAAAACTCCCAAAATCAATCCCAACCTTCCTTTTGTGTTCATAAACCTTGTGTTTAAATTTCATTGATTTCTATTTACTTATACTAAAGTTATTGTACGAAAACCAAGAATAATGCTTATTTGGGCCCTTTTTTGGCCCCTTATTCCTAAACTGTTGGAACCAAAACTCCCAAAATCAATCCCAACCTTTCTTTTGTAGTCATAAACCTTGTGTCAAAATTTCATAGATTTCAATTTACTTAAACTAAAGTTTTAGTGCGAAAACCAAGAAAATGCTTATTTGGGCCCTTTTTGGCCCCTTATTCCTAAAATGTTGGGACCAAAACTCCCAAAATCAATCCCAACCTTTCTTTTGTGGTCATAAACCTTGTGTTAAAATTTCATAGATTTTTATTCACTTTTACTAAAGTTAGAGTACGAAAACTAAAAGTATTCGGACGACGACGACGACGACGACGCCAACGTGATAGCAATATACGACGAAAAAAATACAATTTTTGCGGTCGTATAAAAACCATGAGGTCAAAATTAACGTAATAATAATTTCTTCAACAAAATACTTGAATTGAACATTAGATACAGGTATCATTGATAATTTTAGCATTTTTGAAGAAATGTAGGATGCATTATTAAATTTCCCACCTGTGCACATGCGCACACGTGTTCTAGTTCATACGACATAGTTCTGACGATTTTTTTATTTAAAACCTTAAAATTTTTCATCCAAAATCATGTTGATAAATTAATTTCTAATAATTTTAATCTTTTGAACGAAATCAATTAGATACAAACCGTTGAAATGTAAGAAAATAATTGTGATTAAACTGATCAATTTATACGATGTCCGGTACTGAACATAGTTCACCTGTCACCTGAACAGGTAGATTTCAGCTGTCCAACTACTAATTAGCCTTGATTAAAATTAGAAAGTATTGAAGTAGGTGTTGTTTTGATTGTAAACTACGAAATGAATTCGGAATTACAATACGATATTTATTTACAGGAAATATTAAAAGTTTTTACTTTTTAACTTTTAAAGTAATTCTATATTATCGTTACAATACAGCAGTACTCGAGTCATTTGCGATGAAATAATAATTACTGTTTTACGTCTTATTTTGTACTTCTTAAAAAGGGGGATGCTGATTGCGTAAGTCAAAATAAAAGCACGTGTTATACTTGTTAAACTTTGTAACTGGACTATTAATTTATTTATTTAATCTGAATTATCATAAGCATTTGCGGAAACTTACTTAAATAATTCGACAAATGAATCGTCTATCTTCAGATAATATTCTCCTGTCTGCTTTGTTGATCTACCTGTACAAGCCCAGGTACAAGTAATTAGCGATCTTAATCCGGATATCCCTCAGGCGTTAGAACTGGATTACACTATAAAGAAAGCCTGAAGGTTATGCAATTACATGCATTTGATTATAATTGCTAAAAAAAATGGCGTCAGGCTATCATGCGCGTAGCTACGTTTACGTCAAAACGCCCGGGCGTACACTTGAATTTGGTAAAAAATATATATCTAAATAATAATTAAAGAATTGGTTAACAGTACATCAACCTTCTACGTCTTTCTTCAATGGCTTGTAATTGCGAATAAAAGTGACGAAAATTAGTATCATATTACATGTATATATTTGTTCATTTTCTGTCAAAGTCTCAATTCTAATTCACGTTCCTTTTTTTTTCTGGACAAATTTTTTTTTTCGCCTGTGGCGAAAAACAATCTATTTTTTTCGCGACAAGTCGAAAACAATTTATTTCTTTCAATTTTAGCATTACATATATAGTGGCAGCTGAGGGTGAAACAAACAATTTTTTTTCTCAGAATCAAAAACAAATTATTTTTTTCTCCAAAAACTGGAAACAAACTTTTTTTCCGAAAAAAACATAGCCCCCCCCCCCCCCAGAAAATCAAATGGTTGCTGCCTTATGTGCTAAGATTCTATAACTGGTTTGAATTTTTTGTCGAGTCATTGACATTTATGTCACGAAAGAGATTTCTTTTTGCATTTACAGGTTAAAGTTAAAATTTGTTACATTATCAATTACTTTTTTTAAACGTTCGTCGAATTTAATTAAACTTTCTTGAAATTTTTTTTCATGGTTAATTTCTGAAGCAACATTTTGTTCTTTCATTTTTTAGTTTTATACCATCAGGCGGTCGTATTTTTGTGCAATTTAAATCACACGATCTGGCCACCGTTTAATAAAATATTGCACAGGTAGGCAAGCTTTCGAATACTTTCTTTCTTTGAAATTAGATTACGACTTTGGCTGAGAGGGCATGGTATATTAACAACACTTTGTACACCAAAAAAATATTCTTTTTGAAAACAAAAACAGCTAGATTAACTAAACGGAAATATCTGTCACATTGATATACGAGGGTCTGGATTGGGGGCAACAGGGAGTTTGGGGGGGGTCGTCATTTCTATATTTCTTTGTTCTGTAATTCTGTCATTCTTTTGGTCATTCTTATCTATTCGGTAAGCAATATGCTTATTCTTTAAATTATGTGTCTCTTTTGAATTTACCACTGTACTACACAAATGAAACCATTAATCAAATGTTATTAATATCTGATTGAAAACACTACACGAAAAGGCAGATTTACAACAGTTTGGGCAATCATGTAAATGTTTGACAAATGTAACTACTTTTCTGCCAGATATATTTGCGGACCTACTAATGTATATGTAAATGCATTATTCCTTTGGCATTATTTAGGACGTTCTCAAAGATATGCTAAAGATAATTATTTTATTTCCATATCTTTATTCATATTCTAAAGATATGTAAAGATAGGCCTTATATTTGCATGCACTTTCCAGGATAGGAGATGTATGCAAAGTTTAAAATTTACATAAATGTTTTACAGAGGTGTGGGCAGTTTTGAGAGACCGCGGTTTATAAAACATTTACAACCAATGTAAATGCTGTCAAATGTTTATGTTATATTTGCAAACGTTTTTTGATATCGTTTATGTATGTAAAGGAGTGCATTTTATTTACTTATACTTTCCATTATCATAAATATTTTGATAAATATCGATATTTGCAACATATCTTTACAGACGTATGCAAAGTTTTGAGAGACCGCGGTTTATAAAATATTTACAGCCAAAGTAAATGCTGTCAAATGTTTGTGTTATATTTGTAAACATTTGTCGATATAGTTTATGTATGTAAAGACATGTATTTTATTTACTAATACTTTCCACTATCATAGTTATTTTGATAAATATTAATATTTGCAACATATCTTTATAGAATAAAATAGAGAAAGGAAATGGTGAATATGTCAAAGCGACAACCACCCGACCATAGAGCAAACAACAGCCGAAGGCAACCAATGGGTCCTCAATGTAGCGAGAATTCCCGCACCCGTAGGTGTCCTTCAGCTGGCCCCTAAAATATGCATAATAGTACAGTGATAATGGACGTCATACTAAACTCCGAATTATACACAAGAAACTAAAATTTAAAATCATACAAGACTAACAAAGGCCAGAGGCTCCTGACTTGGGACAGGCGCAAAATTGCGGCGGGGTTAAACATGTTTATGAGATCTCAACCCTCCCCCTATACCTCTAGCCAATGTAGAAAAGTAAAAGAATAACAATACGCACATTAAAATTCAGTTCAAGAGAAGTCCGAGTCTGATGTCAAAAGATGTAACAAAAGAAAATAAATAAAATGACAATAATACATAAATAACAACAGACTACTAGCAGTTAACTGACATGCCAGCTCCAAACCTCAATTAAACTGATTGAAAGATTATGTCTTTATCATATGAATATCAGGTACAATCCCTCCCGTTAGGGGTTTAGTATCATACTATCATAAAATATATGAGAAGAACATAACCCGTGTCATGCCAACAACTGTTTTTTTAGAAATAAATGTGTTTAGTTCCGATGCAAAGACCCTATCAGTGAATCAATGTTAAAGCCAAAATATGCAATCTTTAATGACCTGACAACAGTATCGTAACTATATCCCCTTTTAATAAGTCTATTTAAAGGTTTTGTTAGTTTCTGAGGAGAATACTGACATTTTTGTGCTTTATAAAGAATATTTCCATAAAATTTTGGATGTGAAATACCTGAACGTATAAGATGTCTGCATGTTGAGTTATAATGACGAATTATTTCCTTATACCGGTGATAAAATTTAGTAAATGTTTTGACCAGTTTGTGATATCGAAAACCCTGGTGTAATAATTTTTCAGTAATACATAAATTTCTCTCGCTAAAATCTAATACATTGTTACATACACGAGCGAATCGTACAAGTTGAGATATATAAACACCATAAGATGGTGACAAGGGAACGTCACCATCTAAAAATGGATAATTAACAATAGGAAATGAAAAATCATCTCTTATATCATAAATTTTTGTATTAAGCTTCCCGTTTATGATATAGATATCAAGATCGAGGAAAGGGAGTATGCAAAGTTTTGAGAGACCGCGGTTTATAAAACATTTACAACCAAAGTAAATGCTGACAAGTATTTGCTTATTTTTGAAAACATTTGTCGGATGTATTTATGTATGTAAAGAAATGCATTTTATTTACTTCATAGTTATTATATGAAACATCGATACTGTTAAGTTGTCTTCACACAGGTATAGCTTTGCGAGACTGCAGTTTATATCTCGCATGCACAACAAACGTAAATGAGGGTCGTGGTTAGAGCTAAAAGAAGAAAAAAAGAAAATAATTTCCCCCCAAAAAAATTAGATAAAAAGGGTCTAATATATATACAGAATAGAAAATAGAATCATATTCAAAACAGTGTGGCTGTGGCCATTGATTGATGACCGAAATTATCCCATTGACTGGGACAGATTAGGTGAACGTTTGTCTGTAACGACCACTGCTCACTACTTACTTATTATAGAATTTAAACTGTGGGGTCACCAAAGGTTCTTAAAGCCTTTAATATTAAAATAATTTGAAAAATTAATCAGGAATAACTTTATGTTTTGATTTATATTATTGATATAAATCAAAACATCGTGTTATTCTTGATTAGTTTTTCTAATTACTTTATTTAGGTGTTGAGAACCTTTTGTGACCCCACAGTTTAAGTGTCTTTAACAAGTACATAGTGAGCAGCGGTCGTTACAGACAAACGTTCACATAATCTGTCCCAGTCAATGGGATAATTTAGGTCGTCAATCAATGACCACAGCCACACTGTTTTGAATATGATTCTAATCATGACAATGGGCATAAAATATAAAACAAATAGAGAAATATGATCTAAATTATCATAGAATACAGATATGAAAGACCCCATCCAGACCCTAGTAAATGCTGTAAGATGTGTCGATTATTTCGCATTTACGGAAAAAATAAATATTTTTTTTTAAATCTTATAGCCACATAATAAATGGGTAGATGGATTGATTTGTGTAAACGTCCAGTTGCAAATACTACATGAATCTCAGGTGTAGGGAGAAATGCACTATTATAATAACACTGTTCTAAATTGTAAGCAGGTTTTCCTTTTGTACTTCAAAATATGAAAACAACGATGTCATTAAGAATGAACTCTAAACTAGAATAAATAAGATCAAATCCATAAACACGGTACGTTTTCTCAACCCAAGCTTAAGTCTACCAATCTTGATGTGGACTTGGAAAAAAGTTAGTTTAGCTTCTGCTTATTTGTGATCTTTTTTTCATTTTAAACAAGAGAAAACAAAATCATTATTTCAATATAACTTGAGCCAAGGCGTGTGTTTTGCATGATCCTATAAATTGAAAATACACGAGTATGCACATACATGTATTTTATCAGAATGTTGTCAGAATGTTTATGTTTACAATTGAAAATGTCTAATAATACAATGAAGAAAGAGATAATGATGATGGGAGTTTTTAACGACCTCGACTGGCTATACTGCGAAGAAAGAGCATGAATTACATTATGTAACTATCCCTTAAAAGGTGGTAAATTATAATTTATATAATTTTATGTGTCACTTGTATGTAAATGAAGGGATTTTCCTGACTGTGAAATGGTTCATCTTTTAACACTACAGGGTACTTTAAAAGGGAAACCGTATGTGTGAATTACCAAAATTGATCAAATACAATGTAACGCTAATTGTGTATAATTAAATCCAGACGTTGTAAACAGATTATACCAATTACACGGCCGACACTCGGCTAACCGAGAGTTTGGTCGGTTAATCTATATTGAGTATGCGGCTATATCGGCGGTTGGTCTGTTAATCGGGTTGGCTAAAGTCTGTTAATCAGGTGTTATCGAGAAAATCATTGCAAGATCAGTATGTTTCATTGTATAACTTTTTAATTATATTTATATCATAAAAACTATTCATGTCTGACAAAACGATTTGGAGTACTGAATCCAGTGGTGTAATTAATTTTTTTCTAGCTTCAATAAACGATCTATAAAATGAAAAGGCGAGTTACTCATCAGTAAATTTGTACACATTTTACACACACAAAATGTACACAAAAATGACAAGTTGGTTGAGTTTACTTGCATGCAATATTTTAAACATTGAAAAAAGACAGGCATTATGTTTGTTTACCATATTAACATCAATATGTAAAAAATCTACACATGAATAAAGGGATAGACTCAAGATTAGTGGCTAGAATATATGGAAACAACACATGAAAAATGAAACATAAGTTTAGACAATGGAATCTGAAAATTGATAGAAATGGTTTCAAAAAGTGTAATATCAAAGTAATATTAATTTCAAAAGACAATACATACCGGAAATAAACTCCTCATAGATACCAGGATTGAAATTTTATATTTACGCCTTATATTTACGCCAGACACGCGTTTCGTCTACGAAAAACTCATCAGTGACGAAAAAAATGTTTAAAAGGCCAAATAAAATACGAAGTTGAAAAGCATTGAGGAAACACAACTAATACCGGCGTCACTCATCAACGTATAGCACTGGCGTGTTTAAAATCATTTACGCTGCCAATACGCTAGTAATTTTGGATGCATTTAACCTGTCAATCATATTTGTAACGTGTGCAAAACGAGCTTTAAGCGTGTATTGGGCGTACTAGAAACGTATGTTGGCGTATGTTGTATGTTTTTTATGCTGCATAAAAATTTCCTGTGATTGTAGCGTTCATCAAGCGTATTTACTTTCCTTCATTGGCTAGAGGAATAGGGGGAGGGTTGATATCTCATAAACATGTTTATCCCCGCCGCAATTTTGCGCCTGTCCCAAGTCAGGAGCCTCTGGCCTTTGTTAGTCTTGTGTAATCTAGTATACATATCTTTTAAGGGGCCAGCTGAAGGACGCCTACGGGTGCGGGAGTTTCTCTCTACATTGAAGACCCATTGGTGGCCTTGGCCTGCTCTATGGTCGGGTTGTTGTCGCTTTGAAACATTCCCCATTTCCTTTCTCAATTTTACCTTTGTATTTCGACGTACTAAAAACTTATGCAACGCGCTTTGAACTATTGCTTAGCGTTCCTGTGGCATGCAACTAACGTATACCGACTTTGTCAATTTTCTCTGTACGTTTGGTGCACGCCGGTCTATACGCCAATGTATGACGCCGGCATAAGGTAATCTATTCCTAAGGTAGAAAAGCCTTAATATTTCAAAGAAAACGCATGGAATTTAACCAGCTGCATTGCAACACATGACAGATTCATAGATGTTACAGACTTTGAACAAACAAAAAAAATAAGGCTGATTGATAACTTGGCGTAAATAATAAATTCGTGCGAATTCGAGCGGCCAATCAGTCCATATAACGCTATATTGAAGTGACACACCCTTCAATGAAATGCAAAGAAATAAAATTAAAATAAAAGTTCTCTTTCTATAAGGATACTGTTGCACCGTATTGTAATTTTTTCGTCACAAGTACATCTCATTTTTTTCAATGTGAAAATATAAACTAAAGGTAGTAAGACTATTGTCGTGGCTAAATAACTCTTAACTGACACGATTTAAATTGTCCAACCCATTAACAGACTGTATTCCCCTAATATTCATTAAAATGTGGTATTACTCAACTTATATAACAATTATGAAATATTTATCAATGACAATTATTTTTTAGAACCAAAGTACTATTTTGCGTCTTTTAAATCATATATAAAAATGTTTTTTAGCCTTTTATCCAAAATATTGCTATGCGTACAAGCATAAAAACCACATACTTGCGAGACGCCTTTTCGTTTTACTTAAAACTGCGCAGGCTATGCATTTTTTTTACTGGTGGAAAATGTTCTATGATAGATATCATTTTGTCAGACACTTTTCTTTTTTTGATGTGGTTCTCATAATATGGCAAAAATCTGTATATTTAACAGAGTTTAACATTAAATTGTTAGTTTTACTCTTAACCCTCTTGCTGCCAAAGGGACATTTATGGCTTCTACACACAAATCTTGTTGATTGTGTAGAACGTCAAAGGTCCATGGTAACGTCACAATACTTAGGGGCACTGACAACGTCAAAAGACGGCGAAAAAAAGGACGATTTTGGCGGGAATGAAGCAAACTGAATAAATTGCTTTAAAAGTATACTTAAAACGGATGTCAAGAAATGATACATCATCATAAGCTTGTTAGTACTATAATACCAACTTTTTTAACGTGTTTACTAATTATCTAGTTCGTCATTTTCATGTAAAATGTTGCATTCTTTTGAGAAATTTGTTTTACGTTTTTTTTCGTACATCTATCAATCAGAATATCTCATATAATAATCGTATTCCTAATAAATAATCATAAAAAAAGGTAACTGTTATACTTGATTACTCGAAATATTAATATTCAGTCACAATACACGCTTTATTTAAGAGATTTGGATAATATATTTAGGACTCAATTGCCGCGATTGAAATCCCAGTTAGGATTTTTTGTTTGTAAAAGTACACACATATTAATCGATGTACTTGTATTGCTATACGATATTTCAATACATTTTAAACCCGTTTCATCATGGAAGCACTGTCTTAAAAATATTTATTTTCATTCGAAATGGGGATGTTAAATTAGTACTAGTGGACAAAATGATTTCTATTCCTATCATATATATACTCGATATCCTTTCCCAGTAGCAACGTCTTTTTTTTTGGCAATCATCACATATCTTTTTGTTTGTAGGACCCACTGAGCAATAGATTTATTGTATATTGAATTTCAGACGTCCTTAATATTGCATAAAATATTTGCCACTGAACGTTGAGAAGAGAACAATTCATCAATAAACAGATATTTCTTGATGTCAATTACAGTGTGTTCTTTATCATAGTAAATGAAAATGAATTATTACTGATTTTTAGAGAGTTTTTTCCCTCGTTTTTACTATGTTTTTTTTATTCGTATTCTCTAAAATTTTGAGCTACAAGTGGTCACCAAAATAATAATAAACATAATTAAAAAACAAGCAAATTAAATATGGATAATAATTTTTATAAAAAATATTTCCTCGCCTACCGAAACAAGGCTTGGAATGAAAATTTTAATCTGCCACGCTAGATACTTTACTACAAGAAGTAGTTCATAGAATCATAGAACAGTTGCTCGGAGATTTTATTTATTTCTATTCAGTGTACACGCTTTAATTGCTTTTATTTTTATTTTCATTAGGTGCCGTTGATTTGCCGTTTATATAATGATTTGAGAGATTTTTTACGTTATTTACCGATTTTAACAAGGTTTAAAAACCCCCCAAAAAACGAGAATATTTTATAGGTGGTTAAGAATCATTTATGCATTTCATTTGACAAAGATCGATAAAACAAAGTCGCCTTCAAAGCTAGTATAACAATTGGTAGGCCTATATTATTTTCACTTTATTTTAAGACAAGAAAGACAAAAAAATATATATTTCAAGGTTAAAAGTTGTATTTTTAAATAATGTTGTATTAAAAACATCGTTTATGACAATCTTAGAGCAACAACTTCCGTAAAATTACTTATACATCGCTTTTCATAATTACGGCTACATTGACGCGGGAAAAACTATGGACGGCGGGAAAGCGAAGTTCTACAGAGAGGCACAAGTTTTGCAACGTCACAGATAAGAAACGTCAAGATGCTTTTGGCGCGACAAAGCAAGAAAAAAACTCGGCAGCAAGAGGGTTAAAGAACCGTCATAAAATACATGTTCCCGAATATGCTTGTAATTTCATTCATAACTCTTAACAGACCAATTAACAGACCGAGTTTTATACATCCGACCCATTAACAGACCACATCTTTATTAAAAATTGATTTATGTCACCAAAATACAGTTTTTCGTGTAGATTTTTTACATATTGATGTTAATATGGTAAACAAACATAATGCCTGTCTTTTTTCAATGTTTAAAATATTGCATGCAAGTAAACTCAACCAACTTGTCATTTTTGTGTACATTTTGTGTGTGTAAAATGTGTACAAATTTACTGATGAGTAACTCGCCTTTTCATTTTATAGATCGTTTATTGAAGCTAGAAAAAAATTAATTACACCACTGGATTCAGTACTCCAAATCGTTTTGTCAGACATGAATAGTTTTTATGATATAAATATAATTAAAAAGTTATACAATGAAACATACTGATCTTGCAATGATTTTCTCGATAACACCTGATTAACAGACTTTAGCCAACCCGATTAACAGACCAACCGCCGATATAGCCGCATACTCAATATAGATTAACCGACCAAACTCTCGGTTAGCCGAGTGTCGGCCGTGTAATTGGTATAATCTGTTTACAACGTCTGGATTTAATTATACACAATTAGCGTTACATTGTATTTGATCAATTTTGGTAATTCACACATACGGTTTCCCTTTTAAAGTACCCTGTAGTGTTAAAAGATGAACCATTTCACAGTCAGGAAAATCCCTTCATTTACATACAAGTGACACATAAAATTATATAAATTATAATTTACCACCTTTTAAGGGATAGTTACATAATGTAATTCATGCTCTTTCTTCGCAGTATAGCCAGTCGAGGTCGTTAAAAACTCCCATCATCATTATCTCTTTCTTCATTGTATTATTAGACATTTTCAATTGTAAACATAAACATTCTGACAACATTCTGATAAAATACATGTATGTGCATACTCGTGTATTTTCAATTTATAGGATCATGCAAAACACACGCCTTGGCTCAAGTTATATTGAAATAATGATTTTGTTTTCTCTTGTTTAAAATGAAAAAAAGATCACAAATAAGCAGAAGCTAAACTAACTTTTTTCCAAGTCCACATCAAGATTGGTAGACTTAAGCTTGGGTTGAGAAAACGTACCGTGTTTATGGATTTGATCTTATTTATTCTAGTTTAGAGTTCATTCTTAATGACATCGTTGTTTTCATATTTTGAAGTACAAAGGGAAAACCTGCTTACAATTTAGAACAGTGTTATTATAATAGTGCATTTCTCCCTACACCTGAGATTCATGTAGTATTTGCAACTGGACGTTTACACAAATCAATCCATCTACCCATTTATTATGTGGCTATAAGATTTAAAAAAAAATATTTATTTTTTCCGTAAATGCGAAATAATCGACACATCTTACAGCATTTACTAGGGTCTGGATGGGGTCTTTCATATCTGTATTCTATGATAATTTAGATCATATTTCTCTATTTGTTTTATATTTTATGCCCATTGTCATGATTAGAATCATATTCAAAACAGTGTGGCTGTGGTCATTGATTGACGACCTAAATTATCCCATTGACTGGGACAGATTATGTGAACGTTTGTCTGTAACGACCGCTGCTCACTATGTACTTGTTAAAGACACTTAAACTGTGGGGTCACAAAAGGTTCTCAACACCTAAATAAAGTAATTAGAAAAACTAATCAAGAATAACACGATGTTTTGATTTATATCAATAATATAAATCAAAACATAAAGTTATTCCTGATTAATTTTTCAAATTATTTTAATATTAAAGGCTTTAAGAACCTTTGGTGACCCCACAGTTTAAATTCTATAATAAGTAAGTAGTGAGCAGTGGTCGTTACAGACAAACGTTCACCTAATCTGTCCCAGTCAATGGGATAATTTCGGTCATCAATCAATGGCCACAGCCACACTGTTTTGAATATGATTCTATTTTCTATTCTGTATATATATTAGACCCTTTTTATCTAATTTTTTTGGGGGGAAATTATTTTCTTTTTTTCTTCTTTTAGCTCTAACCACGACCCTCATTTACGTTTGTTGTGCATGCGAGATATAAACTGCAGTCTCGCAAAGCTATACCTGTGTGAAGACAACTTAACAGTATCGATGTTTCATATAATAACTATGAAGTAAATAAAATGCATTTCTTTACATACATAAATACATCCGACAAATGTTTTCAAAAATAAGCAAATACTTGTCAGCATTTACTTTGGTTGTAAATGTTTTATAAACCGCGGTCTCTCAAAACTTTGCATACTCCCTTTCCTCGATCTTGATATCTATATCATAAACGGGAAGCTTAATACAAAAATTTATGATATAAGAGATGATTTTTCATTTCCTATTGTTAATTATCCATTTTTAGATGGTGACGTTCCCTTGTCACCATCTTATGGTGTTTATATATCTCAACTTGTACGATTCGCTCGTGTATGTAACAATGTATTAGATTTTAGCGAGAGAAATTTATGTATTACTGAAAAATTATTACACCAGGGTTTTCGATATCACAAACTGGTCAAAACATTTACTAAATTTTATCACCGGTATAAGGAAATAATTCGTCATTATAACTCAACATGCAGACATCTTATACGTTCAGGTATTTCACATCCAAAATTTTATGGAAATATTCTTTATAAAGCACAAAAATGTCAGTATTCTCCTCAGAAACTAACAAAACCTTTAAATAGACTTATTAAAAGGGGATATAGTTACGATACTGTTGTCAGGTCATTAAAGATTGCATATTTTGGCTTTAACATTGATTCACTGATAGGGTCTTTGCATCGGAACTAAACACATTTATTTCTAAAAAAACAGTTGTTGGCATGACACGGGTTATGTTCTTCTCATATATTTTATGATAGTATGATACTAAACCCCTAACGGGAGGGATTGTACCTGATATTCATATGATAAAGACATAATCTTTCAATCAGTTTAATTGAGGTTTGGAGCTGGCATGTCAGTTAACTGCTAGTAGTCTGTTGTTATTTATGTATTATTGTCATTTTATTTATTTTCTTTTGTTACATCTTTTGACATCAGACTCGGACTTCTCTTGAACTGAATTTTAATGTGCGTATTGTTATTCTTTTACTTTTCTACATTGGCTAGAGGTATAGGGGGAGGGTTGAGATCTCATAAACATGTTTAACCCCGCCGCCTGTCCCAAGTCAGGAGCCTCTGGCCTTTGTTAGTCTTGTATGATTTTAAATTTTAGTTTCTTGTGTATAATTCGGAGTTTAGTATGACGTCCATTATCACTGTACTATTATGCATATTTTAGGGGCCAGCTGAAGGACACCTACGGGTGCGGGAATTCTCGCTACATTGAGGACCCATTGGTTGCCTTCGGCTGTTGTTTGCTCTATGGTCGGGTGGTTGTCGCTTTGACATATTCACCATTTCCTTTCTCTATTTTATTCTATAAAGATATGTTGCAAATATTAATATTTATCAAAATAACTATGATAGTGGAAAGTATTAGTAAATAAAATACATGTCTTTACATACATAAACTATATCGACAAATGTTTACAAATATAACACAAACATTTGACAGCATTTACTTTGGCTGTAAATATTTTATAAACCGCGGTCTCTCAAAACTTTGCATACGTCTGTAAAGATATGTTGCAAATATCGATATTTATCAAAATATTTATGATAATGGAAAGTATAAGTAAATAAAATGCACTCCTTTACATACATAAACGATATCAAAAAACGTTTGCAAATATAACATAAACATTTGACAGCATTTACATTGGTTGTAAATGTTTTATAAACCGCGGTCTCTCAAAACTGCCCACACCTCTGTAAAACATTTATGTAAATTTTAAACTTTGCATACATCTCCTATCCTGGAAAGTGCATGCAAATATAAGGCCTATCTTTACATATCTTTAGAATATGAATAAAGATATGGAAATAAAATAATTATCTTTAGCATATCTTTGAGAACGTCCTAAATAATGCCAAAGGAATAATGCATTTACATATACATTAGTAGGTCCGCAAATATATCTGGCAGAAAAGTAGTTACATTTGTCAAACATTTACATGATTGCCCAAACTGTTGTAAATCTGCCTTTTCGTGTAGTGTTTTCAATCAGATATTAATAACATTTGATTAATGGTTTCATTTGTGTAGTACAGTGGTAAATTCAAAAGAGACACATAATTTAAAGAATAAGCATATTGCTTACCGAATAGATAAGAATGACCAAAAGAATGACAGAATTACAGAACAAAGAAATATAGAAATGACGACCCCCCCCAAACTCCCTGTTGCCCCCAATCCAGACCCTCGTATATCAATGTGACAGATATTTCCGTTTAGTTAATCTAGCTGTTTTTGTTTTCAAAAAGAATATTTTTTTGGTGTACAAAGTGTTGTTAATATACCATGCCCTCTCAGCCAAAGTCGTAATCTAATTTCAAAGAAAGAAAGTATTCGAAAGCTTGCCTACCTGTGCAATATTTTATTAAACGGTGGCCAGATCGTGTGATTTAAATTGCACAAAAATACGACCGCCTGATGGTATAAAACTAAAAAATGAAAGAACAAAATGTTGCTTCAGAAATTAACCATGAAAAAAAATTTCAAGAAAGTTTAATTAAATTCGACGAACGTTTAAAAAAAGTAATTGATAATGTAACAAATTTTAACTTTAACCTGTAAATGCAAAAAGAAATCTCTTTCGTGACATAAATGTCAATGACTCGACAAAAAATTCAAACCAGTTATAGAATCTTAGCACATAAGGCAGCAACCATTTGATTTTCTGGGGGGGGGGGGGCTATGTTTTTTTCGGAAAAAAAGTTTGTTTCCAGTTTTTGGAGAAAAAAATAATTTGTTTTTGATTCTGAGAAAAAAAATTGTTTGTTTCACCCTCAGCTGCCACTATATATGTAATGCTAAAATTGAAAGAAATAAATTGTTTTCGACTTGTCGCGAAAAAAATAGATTGTTTTTCGCCACAGGCGAAAAAAAAAATTTGTCCAGAAAAAAAAAGGAACGTGAATTAGAATTGAGACTTTGACAGAAAATGAACAAATATATACATGTAATATGATACTAATTTTCGTCACTTTTATTCGCAATTACAAGCCATTGAAGAAAGACGTAGAAGGTTGATGTACTGTTAACCAATTCTTTAATTATTATTTAGATATATATTTTTTACCAAATTCAAGTGTACGCCCGGGCGTTTTGACGTAAACGTAGCTACGCGCATGATAGCCTGACGCCATTTTTTTTAGCAATTATAATCAAATGCATGTAATTGCATAACCTTCAGGCTTTCTTTATAGTGTAATCCAGTTCTAACGCCTGAGGGATATCCGGATTAAGATCGCTAATTACTTGTACCTGGGCTTGTACAGGTAGATCAACAAAGCAGACAGGAGAATATTATCTGAAGATAGACGATTCATTTGTCGAATTATTTAAGTAAGTTTCCGCAAATGCTTATGATAATTCAGATTAAATAAATAAATTAATAGTCCAGTTACAAAGTTTAACAAGTATAACACGTGCTTTTATTTTGACTTACGCAATCAGCATCCCCCTTTTTAAGAAGTACAAAATAAGACGTAAAACAGTAATTATTATTTCATCGCAAATGACTCGAGTACTGCTGTATTGTAACGATAATATAGAATTACTTTAAAAGTTAAAAAGTAAAAACTTTTAATATTTCCTGTAAATAAATATCGTATTGTAATTCCGAATTCATTTCGTAGTTTACAATCAAAACAACACCTACTTCAATACTTTCTAATTTTAATCAAGGCTAATTAGTAGTTGGACAGCTGAAATCTACCTGTTCAGGTGACAGGTGAACTATGTTCAGTACCGGACATCGTATAAATTGATCAGTTTAATCACAATTATTTTCTTACATTTCAACGGTTTGTATCTAATTGATTTCGTTCAAAAGATTAAAATTATTAGAAATTAATTTATCAACATGATTTTGGATGAAAAATTTTAAGGTTTTAAATAAAAAAATCGTCAGAACTATGTCGTATGAACTAGAACACGTGTGCGCATGTGCACAGGTGGGAAATTTAATAATGCATCCTACATTTCTTCAAAAATGCTAAAATTATCAATGATACCTGTATCTAATGTTCAATTCAAGTATTTTGTTGAAGAAATTATTATTACGTTAATTTTGACCTCATGGTTTTTATACGACCGCAAAAATTGTATTTTTTTCGTCGTATATTGCTATCACGTTGGCGTCGTCGTCGTCGTCGTCGTCCGAATACTTTTAGTTTTCGTACTCTAACTTTAGTAAAAGTGAATAAAAATCTATGAAATTTTAACACAAGGTTTATGACCACAAAAGAAAGGTTGGGATTGATTTTGGGAGTTTTGGTCCCAACATTTTAGGAATAAGGGGCCAAAAAGGGCCCAAATAAGCATTTTCTTGGTTTTCGCACTAAAACTTTAGTTTAAGTAAATTGAAATCTATGAAATTTTGACACAAGGTTTATGACTACAAAAGAAAGGTTGGGATTGATTTTGGGAGTTTTGGTTCCAACAGTTTAGGAATAAGGGGCCAAAAAAGGGCCCAAATAAGCATTATTCTTGGTTTTCGTACAATAACTTTAGTATAAGTAAATAGAAATCAATGAAATTTAAACACAAGGTTTATAAACACAAAAGGAAGGTTGGGATTGATTTTGGGAGTTTTGGTCCCAACAGTTTAGGAATTAGGGGCCAAAAAGGGGCCCAAATAAGCAGTATTCTTGGTTTTCGCACCATAACTTTAGTACTAGTAAATAGAAATCTATGAAATTTAAACACAAGGTTTATGACCATAAAAGGAAGGTTGGGTTTGATTTTAGGAGGTTTGGTCCCAACAGTTTAGGAATAAGGGGCCCAAAGGGTCCAAAATTGAACTTTGTTTGATTTCATCAAAAAATGAATAATTGGGGTTCATTGATATGCCGAATCTAACTGTGTATGTAGATTCTTAATTTTTGGTCCCGTTTTCAAATTGGTCTACATAAAGGTCCAAAGGGTCCAAAATTAAACTTAGTTTGATTTTAACAAAAATTGACTCCTTGGGGTTCTCTGATATGCTGAATCCAAAAATGTACTTAGATTTTTTTATTATTGGCCCAGTTTTCAAGTTGATCCAAATCAGGGTCCAAAATTAAACTTTGTTTGATTTCACCAAAAATTAAGTAATTGGGGTTCTTTGATATGCCAAATCTAACTGTGTATGTAGATTCTTAATTTTTGGTCCCGTTTTCAAATTGGTCTACATTAAAGTCCAAAGGGTCCAAAATTAAACTAAGTTTGATTTTAACAAAAATTGAATTCTTGGGCTTTTTTGATATACTGAATCTAAACATATACTTAGATTTTTGATTATGGGCCAAGTTTTCAAGTTGGTTCAAATCAGGATCCAAAATTATTATATCAAGTATTGTGCAATAGCAAGAAATTTTCAATTGCACAGTATTCAGCAATAGCAAGAAATCTTCAATTGCACAGTATTGTGCAATAGCAAGAAATCTTCAATTGCAAAATGTTGTGCAATAGCAAATATTTTCAATTGCACAGTATTGCGCAATAGCAATAAATATCTAATTGCACAATATTGTGCAATAGCAAGAAATTTTCAATTGATTGGAGTTATCTTTCTTTGTCCAAAATAGTAGTTGAATCAACTTAAATCATTGTTTTATACAATATACAATGTATATTCACTTTTACTACCAACTGATAAATTAAAACAATCTTTACCATTCAGTGATAACAAGCACTTTATTTTACATTTTAATATTTTGTGATGTATTTAAATGAGTAGTTATTGTTACAAACTCCATTAGGAATTTGAACTGAGATCAGTTTTGGAAAAAGGGAAAGGGGGATGTGAAAAAAAAAATGGGAGGGGGGTAAATTTTTCTCATTTCAGATTTCATAAATAAAAAGAAAATTTCTTCAAAATTTGTTTTGAGAGGATTAATATTCAACAGCATAGTGAATTGCTCAAAGGCAAAAAAAATATTTTAAGTTCATTAGACCATATTTATTCTGTGTCAGAAACCTATGCTGTGTCAACTATTTAATCACAATCCAAATTTAGAGCTGAATCCAGCTTAAATGTTGTGTCCATACTTATCCCAACTGTTCAGGGTTCAACCTCTGCGGTCGTATATAGCTGCGCCCTGCGGAGCATCTGGTTCGTAATTGTACTGAACAGTTCGGCCCTAAATATACCGTCCTAGATAGTGACTCCACTTCAGCACTTGTTCATTCGCATGTACCATGTTCCGTTTAAAATAAAGATTATTTTTATTATACTTAATAAAAAACTGCATATTATTAATAAATATTTGTTTGCGACATCCTTGATTTATTTTCATAATACCTTTACCGTGACGGATCAACTTTTGGCCGATATAATTTGGGACGATATTGTCACCTCTATGTCATGTATGTGAGCTTACATAATCTGTGCTCTTGGAATATTTCTGTACCTTCCGAATTCAATGCCTAGAGAATGATCACTCAGTCTAAATTTAACTGTCTATGTATAAAAATTATTGCAATTTAAATATTCCTCAGACTGACAATTAGTTTTTAATTTCCCATTAAGACAAAGTTTGGATGAGGAATCCAATTTTGAAAGTTTATTTAAAGTAGTGTTTTCATATTCCCCTGAAACACACTTTTTAATATTACATTTTAACACGTTTTTGATTGCTTAAAAGTTACATTAATATAAGAGTAATTTTCCGGGTTTATTTTCATATCTTTAAAAATTTTATCTTTAAATGAGTACCAAGAATAAATTCCTGCAGAATGTAAATTTATGTTTCTTTGTAAAGAATCTTTAACCAGGGGATTAATATCATTATAAATAAAGATAAACTGTAAGCCACAATAATGTTCAGCAAAGTAAGATTTACAAACAAATCAACATGACTGAAATGATCAGTTGACCCTTTTAGGAGTTATTGCCCTTTATAGTCAATTTTTAATCATTTTTCGTAAATTTTAGTAATCTTTTACAAAAATTTTCTCCTCTGAAACTACTGGGCCAAATTAAACAAAACTTGGCCACAATCATCAGAGGGGTATCTAGTTTGAAAAATGTGTCCAGTGACCCGGCAATCCAACTAAGATGGCTGCCACGGTTAAAAATAGAACATAGGGGTAAAATGCAGTTTTTGGCTTATAACTCAATAATAATGAAGCATAAACAGAAAATCTGACGGGCTTAAATTGTTTATCAGGTAAAGATCTATCTGCCCTAAAATTTTCAGATGGATCTGACAACCCTTTGTTGTTGGGTTGCTGTCCCTGAATTGGTAATTTTAAGGAAATTTTGCCTTGTTAGCTCACCTGGCCCAAAGGGCCAAGTGAGCTTTTCTCATCACTTTGCGTCCGGCGTCCGACGTCGTTAACTTTGACAAAAATCTGCTCATTCTTGTTAACAGCAATAATGTTCAGCAAATTAAGATCTACAAAAAGTTTATATGACAAAAATTGTCAATTGACCCCTTTAAGGAGTTATTGCCCTTTAAAGACAATTTTACACAATTTGTTCATCAAGTTTGTTAACATTTAAAAATCTTCTCCTCTGAAACTACTGGGCCAAATACCTGCAAACTTTAATTGAATGTTCCTTAGTTACACTTTACACTTTCAACACATGTCAACATTCAATGATTATCAGTAAAGCAGACAAAACAGATTGTGCACTTTTGTTTACAGGTTTTCATCTGTGTATTTATTTAACATTTTTTATAAAACTTTATTTGCAGTTTCTTATCATGCTAATTGACTGTTGGCAGAAAGGGTATGTAATATAAAGTGGCATTAAGGCCATGAAGACAAACTTTACATAACATGCTGAAGTTGAAATTATAGTTTGACGAAGGCCCACTTGTAAACCTTTATTGACATTTGCAGAACTTGGACCTACAGATTTCACTTTGGGTATTTAATAAAATTGATAATTAGCTTAAGATAGGGGCTTTATTTAACTTTAAGTTTTTTTGAATGATTTATGCTGAACACATGCTGAAACTGATAATATTTTAACAATATAAAAATAACGAGATGTGGTATGATTGCCAATGGGACCACTCTCCACCAGAGACTAAAAATGACTGAACCAGTTTAGACAAATGGTTGCTACAAAGACTTTTACATTTTCATTTTTCTGATTAAGGGCTATTGTCCTGATTGATTGAAAAATAACTGTTTATGACATTTCTGTGTAATAACTTGCATTCTATTATGAAAGTGCCAATTTTCACTTATACTGCTCAGGAGTTATGGCCCTTGATTGTTTTAACAATGACGCTAAAATGTATGCAAAATCTGAAAGTACAGCATCTATTTAAAAAAAAGTGATTTTGTTCTAAAATTATCTAATACAACTTTATATATGTTATATGATTGTATGTAATAAGACAAGGTTGGATGCTAATCATAGTTCGGAGAAAAACCTAAATATGACATCATGATTACAATTACAATATTCCTCTTCAAATTACACCTCCTGTGTACAAACATGATAAAATGTTTTCTTTTTTCTTTTGTAGGATATAATGGCAAGTTGGGATCCGGTAAGATTTTCTCCTTAAAAGTCAATGGTCATGTGACCTATGTTGTCAATAAACTGTACAGAAAGATACAGGCGTGTAGTATTCTCAGAATTAGAATAGGAGATAAACAATATCATTACAGTCAATATACAAAATTCCAGGACACAAACAAAGAAAAATAAGATATCAAAGGACATTTACATCTCTTTTCAAGTCAAAGAGAAACTGTCGACACCATGGCAAATGTGGCAAAAAATGAAAAACAACCAAAATATAAACAACATTCTTCAAAACATTACATACAAGACCCTACAATACTAACCCCAACAAAAACTCAGAAGGCTCATCTCAAAACTGATGCATAATTAATAAAATTGTCTAAAGATTCTTCTAAAAAAAACTCTGAAATTATAGACAATTTCATTCCCTCTTCATACATGTACATTGTCATAGTCATTGTATTTAAATGTTTAATATAAGCTATTGAAACTGTTAACATATAGCTTATTAAATTCAATTATTACATGTATAATACATTTGTATATTTTAGAGGAAAATGTAAAAACTTTGTTTTGCTTACAGAAACTTCCTAAAGCTGCAAGGGAGGGAAATATAAAAGAGGTAGAATCATGTGTACAGAACAGAGCTAATTTGGAATGTAGAGATGCAATTGTAAGTGAAGTAAAATATATTTATTATATGCAGTACACACAATATGAATCAGTTAAACATTGCTCTTGTTAGTGTTCAGTGATTCAATGTTAATTTTTGGTTATTGCAAATAGTCTTCAAAATATTAAGAAACTTGATTACACATCCCAAATGTATATAGAACTCTTTTATTCCACAAAAACAGTGCAAATCATTATTTCACAACACCAATATATACAACTCCTGTATTCAACACAAACAGTGAGAAACATCAGTACACACCACCAATGTATACAACACCTATACCCAAGTAAAACAGCGGAAAAACACATTAAGTACATGAAGTAGAAAAAGAATGCCATGGCCAAACAACAACCCCAAACAAACTTGAAATACTTCATTACACTGATGAATACCACTCCAGTTTGTTTGTCAAAGGGTTGCTGTCTGATACTTCATAACTGTATACAACTGAAATATTGTGATTTACTTCATTACACTGATGAATACCACTTCAGTTTGTATGTCAAAGGGTTGCTGTCTGATACTTCGTAACTGTAAACAACTGAAACGTTGTGATTTATTCATTACACTGATGAATACCACTTCAGTTTGTATGTCAAAGGGTTGCTGTCTGATACTTCGTAACTGTAAACAACTGAAACATTGTGATTTATTCATTACACTGATGAATACCATTCATGTTTGTATGTAAAAGGGTTGCCGTCTGATACTTCTTAACTGCATACAACTGAAATATTGTGATTTATTTTATTATACTTTATGACACTTAACATACTCTTTCATGGTATTCTATAAAAAAATTCCTTTGGTTTTACATAAATTTTGCATCATCATGACACAAGACATGACATATGATCATACAACAATCATTTACCAATTCTGTATTAAACATGACATGTGGCACCTGATCATACAACATTCATTCACCACTCCTGTACTGAACATGACATGTGACACCTGATCATACAACATTCATTAACCACTCCTGTACTGAACATGACATGTGACACCACATCATACAACATTCAATTAACACTCCTGTACTGAACATGACATGTGACACCTGATCATACAACATTCTTTGACCAGTCCTCTAATGAACATGACATACAACTGAAATATTGTGATTTATTTTATTATACTTTATGACACTTAACATACACTTTCATGGTATTCAAGACATGACATGATCAAACAACATTCATTTACCACTCCTGTACTGAACATGACATGCGACACCTGATAATACAACATTCGTTACCACTCCTGTACTGAACATGACATGTGACACCTGATCATACAACATTCATCCACCACTCCTGTACTGAACATGACATGCGACACCTGATCATACAAAATTCATTAACCACTCCTGTACTGAACATGACATGTGACAACTGATCATACAACATTCATTAACCACTCCTGTACTGAACATGACATGTGACACCTGATCATACAACATTCATCCACCACTCCTGTACTGAACATGACATGCGACACTACATCATACAACATTCAATTAACACTCCTGTACTGAACATGACATGTGACACCTGATCATACAACATTTTTTGACCAGTCCTCTAATGAACATGACATACAACTGAAATATTGTGATTTATTTTATTATACTTTATGACACTTAATATACACTTTCATGGTATTCAAGACCTGACATATGATCAAACAATATTCATTTACCACTCCTGTACTGAACATGACATGCAACACCTGATCATACAACATTCATTACCACTCCTGTACTGAACATGATATGTTCCACCTGATCATACAACATTCATCCACCACTCCTGTACTGAACATGACATGCGACACCTGATCATACAACATTCATTAACCACTCCTGTACTGAACATGACATGTGACACCTGATCATACAACATTCATTAACCACTCCTGTACTGAACATGACATGTGACACATGATCATACAACATTCATCCACCACTCCTGTACTGAACATGACATGTGACACCACATCATACAACATTCAATTAACACTCCTGTACTGAACATGACATGCGACACCTGATCATGCAACATTTCGTTACCACTGCTGTACTGAACATGACATGTGAAACCACATCATACAACATTCATCCGCCACTCCTCTACTGAACAGGACATGTGACAACCTGATCATACAACATTCATCCACCATTCCTCTACTGAACATGACATGCAATACCTGATCATACAACATTCATTAACCACTCCTGTACTGAACATGACATGTGACACCTGATCATACAACATTCATCCACCACTCCTGTACTGAACATGACATGTGACACCACATCATACAACATTCATCCACCACTCCTGTACTGAACATGACATGTGACACCTGATCATACAACATTCATTTACCACTCCTGTACTGAACATGACATGTGACACCTGATCATACAACATGCATTAACCACTCCTGTACTGAACATGACATGTGACACATGATCATACAACATTCATCCACCACTCCTGTACTGAACATGACATGTGACACCACATCATACAACATTCAATTAACACTCCTGTACTGAACATGACATGCGACACCTGATCATGCAACATTTCGTTACCACTCCTGTACTGAACATGACATGTGACACCACATCATACAACATTCATCCGCCACTCCTCTACTGAACAGGACATGTGACAACCTGATCATACAACATTCATCCACCATTCCTCTACTGAACATGACATGCAATACCTGATCATACAACATTCATTAACCACTCCTGTACTGAACATGACATGTGACACCTGATCATACAACATTCATCCACCACTCCTGTACTGAACATGACATGTGACACCTGATCATACAACATTCATTTACCACTCCTGTACTGAACATGACATGTGACACCTGATCATACAACATTCATTTACATCTCCTGTACTGAACATGACATGTGACACCTGATCATACAACATTCATTTACCACTTCTATACTGAACATGACATGTGACACCTGATCATTCAACATTCATTCACCAATCCTGTACTGAACATGATATGTGACACCTGATCATACAACATTCATCCACCACTCCTCTACTGAACATGACATGTGACACCTGATCATTCAACATTCATTCACCAATCCTGTACTGAACATGATATGTGACACCTGATCATACAACATTCATCCACCACTCCTCTACTGAACATTACATGTGACACCACATTGTACAACATTCATTTACCACTCCTGTACTGAACATGACATGTGACACCTGATCATACAACATTCATTTACATCTCCTGTACTGAACATGACATGTGACACCTGATCATACAACATTCATTTACCGCTTCTATACTGAATATGACATGTGACACCTGATCATTCAACATTCATTCACCACTCTTGTACTGAACATGACATGTGACCCCTGATCATACAACATTCATTTACCACTCCTGTACTGAACAGGCATGTGACACCTGATCATACAACATTCATTCACCACTCTTGTACTGAACATGACATGTGACACCTGATCATTCAACATTCATTCACCAATACTGTACTGAACATGACATATGACACCTGATCATACAACATTCATTCACCACTCCTCTACTGAACATGACATGTGACACCACATTGTACAACATTCATTTACCACTCCTGTACTGAACATGACATGTGACACCTGATCAAACAACATGCATTTACCACTCCTGTACTGAGCATGATGTGACAAATGATCAAACAACATGCATTTACCACTCTTGTACTGGACATGACATGTGACATCTAATTATACAACGTTCATTTACCATTCCTGTACTGAACATGACATTTTACCACTCCAATTAGAGATTCCCTGTCAGTGTAACGGCTGGACAGATATTGTTTCTAATGGTCTAACATCTTCCCCTTCTTTGATCAAAATTTTCCTTTTATTTAACAAAATAAAAATCAGTTTGCTTAGTGTTGTCTATTGTAATTCAAAATACATGACATATCAATTTTCAATTAAAAAGATATTGTAAAATTGCAATATAGATCATGAAATCATCAATTTAGACTTCTGGGAACACAGGATTTATATCCAATAAATTCTATTCGAGAATTTTCTTTTTTATGAATATATTTCTTCGAAACAGTATTATTTCCTGGATCATCATTAAAAAACCCAGTTTAGACGTAACACTATGCTTTAAACAAGTGTGTAGCTAAAATGATTGTAAAGTAACCACTTCAAAACAATTGTTTCTATCATAGCAGTGACAGTCCATATCAGGTCCATTATGTGACATAACAATCACACTTAATCTCAACACAATAATATGACAAAGCTTTGACACCATCAAGTGACCTAGCCATGACACTCTTGTACTCAACACCAACATGTGACAAATATAACTGACAATCTTTTTACTCAACACCAAAATGTGACATAGCAATGACACTCTTATACTCAACACCAACATGTGACATTACAATGGCACTATTATACTCAACACCAACATGTGACATAGCAATGACACTAGTATAGTCAGCACCAACATGTGACATAGCAATGACACTATTATACTCAACACCAAACATGTGACATTGCAATGACATGCTTTAACTCACCACAAACAGGTGGCAAAGCTGTGACACTCTTTAACTCAACACAAATATGTGGCATAGCCATGATATTCTTAGACTGAACACCAGCATCTGAAATAGCAATGACTCTCTTATATTCAACACCAACATGTGACTTAGGCAGAACAATCTTATACTCAACATCATCATGTGACCTAGCAATGAAAGACTTTTACTCAACACAAACATATGACCTAGCCATGACACTCATATACTCAACATAAACATATGACCTAGCCATGACACTCATATACTCAACACAAACATATGACCTAGCCATGACACTCATATACTCAACACAAACATATGACATAGCCATGACACTCATATACTCAACACAAACATATGACCTAGCCATGACACTCATATACTCAACACAAACATATGACCTAGCCATGACACTCTTATACTCAACACCAAAATGTGACATAGCAATGACACTTGTATACTTAACACCAAAATGTGACATAGCAATGACACTCATATACTCAACACCGACATGTGACATAGCAATGGCACTCTTATACTCAACACCAATATGACATACACATACTCAACACCAACATGTGACATAGCAATGACACTCTTACAATGCTCACAAACAAGTGACATATCACATTTACAGGCAATGCAAACAAAAAATACAAACACAATAAAATTGAGAATAGAAATGGGGAATGTGCCAAAGAGACAACAACCCGACCATAGAAAAAAAAAACCAGCAGAAGGTCACCTACAGGTCTTCAATGTAGCGAGAAATTCCCGCACCCGGAGGCGTCCTTCAACTGGCCCCTAAAAAAATATATACTAGTTCAGTGATAATGAACGCCATACTAATTTCCAAATTGTACACAAGAAACTAAAATTAAAATGATACAAAACTAACAAAGGCCAGAGGCTCCTGACTTGGGACAGGCGCAAAAATGCGGCAGGGTTAAACATGTTTGTGAGATCTCAACCCTCCCCCTATACCTCTAGCCAATGTAGAAAAGTAAACGCATAACAATACGCACATTAAAATTCAGTTCAAGAGAAGTCTGAGTCTGATGTCAGAAGATGTAACCAAAGAAAATAAACAAAATGACAATAATACATAAATAACAACAGACTACTAGCAGTTAACTGACATGCCAGCTCAAACACAGCATACACCATTGCTATATTACCATAATAAGCAACAGCACATATGATATGAAGCAACTGTTATACATCACACAAACATTTTACATGTAATACAACTGAATACTTTTTAAGCTTTGATCATTAATCTGAATCAACACAAAATCATGTTGTTAATCAGACAGGTTTAATGGACAACAAATATTTGTTAGAATTATATAAAGTGGGGTCTCATTTTTCCTGTCTCATTATTCTGAATCAGAAAATATAATTTGTTTTTATTTTTATTGAAATTAATTTTTTTTAACTTTGATCATCATTGTTTTAAAATCAGACAGATTTAAAAAAAAAAAAAAAAAAAAAAACTTAACAGAATTATATACAGTGGGGTCTCATTTTATTCGTAACACAGAACTGAATCAGATAGTAAAGGTTTTATTTTGTTTCCTGACGAAAAATTATTTTGTTAACATCTGATTTTAATGAGAAGTTGATGAGAACGAGTTGTGTTAACATCTTTAGTCAGATTATGTTAATTCTACAGATCTGATGTAAAACATCTTTTAAAAATAACAAATACTTGACAGAATTATATAAAGTGGGGTCTTATTTTTCTTGTCTCTTCGTACTGAATCAGAAAATATAACTCGTTTTTATGTTTCTTGAAAAAAGTATTTTTTAACCTGACAGTTCTGATGGAAGTTCTGACATTTCACAATAAAACATGTTGTTTGTTTGTTGTTTATGTAGAATATAAATACAAGTGTGACTGGTCATTTTATTCAGTTTTGACCACTGATTCATGTAATATATATTTTGTTTATATTTATTACACAACATTGTCCAGTTTATGACACAAGTTTTGATGTCTGTTATATGTTGATATTACAGGTTGGACGGACACCATTAATGTGGGCGGCTGGGGGAGGACACCTGGAGGTAGTGATGTACCTCGCCAGTCAGGGCAGTCAATTAGAGGCCACAGACAGGGTAATGATAGATATAATCACCTTACTCTTACCAAACAACACTTTATACAGAATCTACACAAAATCATGTTGTTAATCAGACAGATTTAATGGACAACAAATATTTGTTAGAATTATATAAAGTGGGGTCTCATGTTATTTGTTACACAGAACTGAATCAGATAGTAAAGGTTTTATTTTGTTTCCTGACGAAAAATTATTTTGTAAACATTTGATTTTAATGAGAAGTTGATGAGAACAAGTTGTGTTAACATCTTTAGTCAGATAATGTTAATTCTACAGATCTAATGTAAAACATCTTTTAAAAATAACAAATACTTGACAGAATTATATAAAGTGGGGTCTTATTTTTCTTGTCTCTTCGTACTGAATCAGAAAATATAACTCGTTTTTATGTGTCTTGAAAAAAGTTTTTTTTCTCACTTTGATTATTCTACTGAATCATTGTTAATCAGGCAGGTTTAATGGAGACCTAATATTTGACAGAATTATATAAAGTGGGGTCTTATTTTTCTTGCCTCTTCGTACTGAATCAGAAACTATAACTTGTTTCAATGTTTCTTGAATTTTTTTTTTTTCAACTTTGATTATTCTACAGACATGACAGAATCAACATAAAATCATGTTGTTAATCAGACATGTTAAATGGACAACAAATATTTGTTAGACTTATATTAAGTAGGGTTTGCTATTATTTTTTCCTGTTTCTTAGGACTGAATCAGAAAATATATATTTTGGTTTATATATCTTAATCTACTATTTATCAGTTTATACACAAGTATAATTGTTTATTATCTTAGCCAATGTTATATTTTTTACATTAAGATAAATTGTTTGACACCTCTCTTGATTTATTAGCACACACCATTAACATGTTTATATTTTATATTGTTATAGGATGGAAAAACCGCTTTACATTATGCTGCTCAGTTTGGACGGATTGGTGTAACAAAATGGTTAATAGACCAAGGATGCAGTCCTTGGGTGAAAACAAAACAGGTAATTTTCATTTTTATTCGCTATCTTTCTTAACAAAGAATGTATACATTTTAAATTGATATATAGAACAAAAATTCACTTGATATTATGTGAACAATGTATTTAACATGGTACAGTCACTTGATTTACAAACATTAATCAGACCAACCCACAGATCACACTTTAAATCACTAATCAACACAGACAAATAATCAAAGTATTTAACATGGTACAGTCACGTGATTTACAAACATTAATCAGACATACCCACAGACCACACTTTTAATCACTAATCAACACAGACAAATAATCAAAGTATTTAACATAGTGTAGTCACTTGAATTACAAACATTAATCATACCAACCCACAGACCACACTTTAAATCACCAATCAACACAGACAAATAATCAAAGTATTTAACATGGTGTAGTCACTTGATTTACAAACATTAATCATACCAACCCACAGACCACACTTTAAATCACCAATCAAATCTTAACAAACTGACAAATAATCAAAGTATTTAACATGGTGTAGTCACTTGATTTACAAACATTAATCAAACCAACCTACAGACCACACTTTCAATCACCAATCAACATGGACAAATAATCAAAGTATTTAACATGGTGTAGTCACAAGAATTACAAACATTAATCAGACAAACCCACAGACCACACTTTCAATCACCAATCTACACGGACAAATAATCAAAGTATTTAACATGGTGTAGTCACTTGATTTACAAACATTAAGCAGACCAACCAACAGACCACACATTAAATCACCAATCAACATGGACAACTAATCAAAGTATTTAACATGGTGCAGTCACTTGATTTACAAACATTAATCATACCAACCCACAGACCACACTTTAAATCACCAAACAACACGGACAAATAATCAAAGTATTTAACATGGTGTAGTCACTTGATTTACAAACATTAATCAAACCAACCCACAGACCACACTTTAAATCACCAATCAACACAGACAAATAATCAAAGTATTTAACATGGTGCATTCACTTGATTTACAAACATTAATCAGACCAACCTACAGACCACACTTTAAATCACCAATCATATCTTAACACACAGACAAACAATCAAAGTATTTAACATGGTGAAGTCACTTGATTTACAAACAATAATCATACAAACCCACAGATCACACTTTAAATCACCAATCAACACAGACAAATAATCAAAGTATTTAACATGGTGTAGTCACTTGATTTACAAACATTAATCAAACCAACCCACAGACCACACTTTAAATCACCAATCAAATCTTAACACACGGACAAATAATCTAAGTATTTAACATGGTGTAGTCGCTTGATTTACAAACATTAATCAGACCAACCCACAGACCACACTCTAAATCACCAATCAACATGGACAAATAATCAAAGTATTTAACATGGTGTAGTCACTTGATTTACAAACATTAATCATACCAACCCACAGACCACACTTTAAATCACCAATCAACACAGACAAATAATCATAGTATTTAACATGGTGTAGTCACTTGATTTACAAACATTAATCAAACCAACCCACAGACCACACTTTAAATCACCAATCAAATCTTAACACATAGACAAATAATCAAAGTTTTTAACATGGTGTAGTCACTTGATTTACAAACATTAATCATACCAACCCACAGACCACACTTTAAATCACCAATCAACACGGACAAATAATCAAAGTATTTAACATGGTGTAGTCACTTGATTTACAAACATTAATCATACCAACCCACAAACCACACTTTAAATCACCAATCAACACAGACAAATAATCAAAGTATTTAACATGGTGCAGTCACTAGATTTACAAACATTAATCATACCAACCCACAGACCACACTTTAAATCACCAATCAACACGGACAAATAATCAAAGTATTTAACATGGTGTAGTCACTTGATTTACAAACATTAATCAAACCAACCCACAGACCACACTTTAAATCACCAATCATATCTTACCACACAGACAAATAATCAAAGTATTTAACATGGTGAAGTCACTTGATTTACAAACAATAATCATACAAACCCACAGATCACACTTTAAATCACCAATCAACACAGACAAATAATCAAAGTATTTAACATGGTGTAGTCACTTGATTTACAGACATTAATCATACCAACCCACAGACCACACTTTAAATCACCAATCAACACAGACAAATAATCAAAGTATTTAACATGGTGTAGTCACTTGATTTACAAACATTAATCATACCAACCCACAGACCACACTTTAAATCACCAATCAAATCTTAACACATAGACAAATAATCAAAGTTTTTAACATGGTGTAGTCACTTGATTTACAAACATTAATCAAACCAACCCACAGACCACACTTTAAATCACCTTTTTAGACCTTATGGATTATAGCTCTACATCTTTTATATAAGCTTTGGATTTCAAATATTTTGGCCACGAGCATCACTGAAGAGACATGTATTGTCGAAATGCGCATCTGGTGCAAGAAAATTGGTACCGTTAATTTTATTACCAACACACCTACCATCTTATTATACTTTGCCCACACACCTATTATCTTATCTTACTTTACCCACATATATACCATCTTATCATACTTTACCCACACAACTTCCATCTTGTCTTACTTTATCCACACACATACCATCTTATCATACTTTACCCACACACCTACCATCTTGTCTTACTTTACCCACACACCTACCATCTTGTCTTACTTTACCCACACACATACCATCTTATCATACTTTACCCACACACCTACCATCTTGTCTTACTTTACCCACACAACTACCATCTTATTATACTTCACCCACACAACTACCATCTTATCATACTTTACCCACACACCTACCATCTTGTCTTACTTTACCCACACAACTACCATCTTATCATACTTTACCCACACAACTACCATCTTATCTTACTTAACCCACACACCTACCATCTTGTCTTACTTTACCCACACACCTACCATCTTGTCTTACTTAACCTACACACCTACCATCTTGTCTTACTTAACCTACACACCTACCATCTTATCTCACTTTACCAACACACCTAACATCGTGTCTTACTTAACCTACACACCTACCATCTTGTCTTACTTAACCTACACCCCTACCATCTTGTCATACTTGCCCACACAACTACTATCTTATCTTACTTTACCAACACACCTAACATCTTGTCTTACTTAGCCTACACAACTACCATCTTGTCATACTTACCCACACAACTACCATCTTATCTTACTTTACCCACAAACCTACCATCTTGTCTTACTTTACCCACACACCTACCATCTTGTCTTACTTAACCTACACACCTACCATCTTGTCATACTTACCCACACAACTACCATCTTATCTTACTTAACCAACACACCTAACATCTTGTCTTACTTAACCTACACACCTACTATTTTGTCATACTTACCCACACAACTACCATCTTATCTTACTTTACCCACACACCTACCATCTTATCTTACTTTACCCACACATTTACTATCTTATCTTACTTTACCCACATAACTACCATCTTATCATACTTTACCCACACCAATTATCATCTTATCTAACTTTACCCACACACATACCATCTTGTCTTACTTTACCCACACACCTACCATCTTGTCTTACTTTACCCACACACCTACCATCTTGTCATACTTTACCCACACACCTACCATCTTGTCTTACTTAACCTACACACCTACCATCTTGTCTTACTTAACCTACACACCTACCATCTTATCTTACTTTACCAACACACCTAACATCTTGTCTTACTTAACCTACACACCTACCATCTTGTCTTACTTAACCTACACACCTAACATCTTATTTTACTTTACCCACACACCTACCATCTTATCTTACTTTACCCACACACCTACTATCTTATCTTACTTTACCCACATAACTACCATCTTATTATACTTTACCCACATAATTACCATCTTATCATTCTTTACCCACACCTCTACAATATTATCATACTATACCCACACACCTACTATCTTATCATACTTTACCCACACACCTACCATCTTATCTTCTTTTACCCACACAACTACCTTCTTATCATACTTTAACCACACACCTACCATCTTATCTTACTTTACCCACACACCTACCATCTTGTCTTACTTTACCCACACACATACCATCTTATCATACGTTACCTACACACCTACCATCTTGTCTTACTTTACCCACACACATACCATCTTATCATACGTTACCTACACACCTACCATCTTGTCTTACTTTACCCACACACATACCATCTTATCTTAATTTACCCACACACCTACCATCTTGTCTTACTTTACCCACACACATACCATCTTATCATACGTTACCCACACACCTACCATCTTGTCTTACTTAACCCATACACCTACCATCTTGTCTTACTTTACCTACGCACCTATTATTTTTTCATACTTTACCACACAACTACCATCTTATCTTACTTTACCCACATAACTACCATCTTATCATACTTTACCTACACACCTATCATCTTATCTAACTTTACCCACACACCTACCATCTTGTCTTACTTTACCCACACACCTACCATCTTGTCTTACTTTACCCACACACCTACCATCTTGTCATACTTTACCCACACACCTACCATCTGGTCTTACTTTACCTACACACCTACCATCTTGTCTCACTTAACATACACACCTACCATCTTATCTTACTTTACCAACACACCTAACATCTTGTCTTACTTAACCTACACACCTACCATCTTGTCTTACTTAACCTACACACCTACCATCTTGTCATACTTGCCCACACAACTACCATCTTATCTTACTTTACCAACACACCTAACATCTTGTCTTACTTAATCTACACGACTACCATCTTGTCATACTTACCCACACAACTACCATCTTATCTTACTTTACCCACACACCTACCATCTTATCTTACTTTACCCACACACCTACTATCTTATCTTACTTTACCCACATAACTACCATCTTATTATACTTTACCCACATAATTACCATCTTATCATTCTTTACCCACACCCCTACCATATTATCATACTTAACCCACACACCTACTATCTTATCTTACTTTACCTACACACTTAACAGCTCATCTTTCTTTACCTACACACTTAATAGCTCATCTATCTTACTTTACCCACATACCTACCATTTTATGTAACTTTACATAAACACCTACTATCTTATCTAACTTTACCCACACAACAACCATCTTGTCTTACTTAACCTACACACCTACCATCTTGTCATACTTACCCACACAACTACCATCTTATCTTACTTTACCCACACACGTACCATCTTGTCTTACTTAACCTACACACCTACCATCTTGTCATACTAACCCACACACATACCAACTTATCTTACTTTACCCACACACCTACCATCTTGTCTTATGATTGATGAAAGATAATTTTATTGTATTTCAGGGTCGGACTCCTTATGATACGGTAACAATGGAAAATTATGATGATTCTGAAGAGAAAAGAAAGAAGAAAGAAGTGATGGACTTCCTTAAGGTAGATATTTTTTCTTAATAAAAATGAGATATTCACAATTCTAACATGACGTCCTTCAAACGCTTTGAGTACACACCCGTGGTAAAATATGAATATATTGCCAGTGCTGTTCCGATTGTACTCCCACGTCATATGCTTTTTTATGAATGAGATACCCGACGTCATAGAACAATGACGTTAGAATGTAAGCATTTTACGGGAAAATACACGCTTGTGAATCCGAAAATCATCACAAGGAAACATACACAAATGATGCTAAAATGTGGCAAAAGCCCTTTATTGTACATCATATAAATAAATTATCATTCAAATTCATCCAAAACTGTCTAAATACATTATTTTAAATAGTTTAAGCATGTCACTAATGCAGTTTGCTCCGTTCTTTTACGCTAGTTTATTAGTGCGTTTATTTATGGGAACGGCAAATATTTGCCTACACCTAGAGCGCTTCGATCCAAAAGAATTGCCGTATGTGTCCTATCAGAATCGAAATAATTCATGGGGGCTTGAATATATCTAGATTTTACCACGGGTTGTCCCTTTATGCCGATATTTTACCCCTCGCTATCGCTCAGGGGTAAAATATTTGTCATAAAGGGCCAACCCGTGGTAAAATCACGATATATTCAAGCCCTCATGAATTATTTCTTAAATATGTCACAGATTGTTAGAGTCACAACAGACTTGGACAAAGCAGTTTCAATAAAACATTTGCCTTTAGTTGTCTATGTGGTATTTGTTGTCAGTTAACAATGTAAGTTGACACTTCCAAGCTTGTTGCCTAATGTAGATGTTGGCATATGTGATATGTGTTGTCAGTTAACACTTTTAGTTGACACTTCCAAGCTTGTTGCCTAATGTAGATGTTAGCATATGACAGTGATACGTGTTGTCAGTTAATACTGTAAATTGACACTTCCAAGCTTGTTGCCTAATGTAGATGTTGGCATATGTGATACGTGTTGTCAGTTAACACTGTAAATTGACACTTCCAAGCTTTTTGCCTAATGTAGATGTTGGCCTTTATGATACATGTTGTCAGTTAACACTGTAAGTTGACAATTCCAAGCTTTTTGCCTAATGTAGATGTTGGCATATGTAATATGTTTTGTCAGTTAACACTGTAAGTTGACAATTCCAAGCTTGTTGCCTAATGTAGATGTTGGCATTTGTGATACGTGTTGTCAGTTAACACTGTAAGTTGACAATTCCAAGCTTGTTGCCTAATGTAGATGTTGGCATTTGTGATACGTGTTGTCAGTTAACAATGTAAGTTGACACTTCCAAGCTTGTTGCATAATGTAGATGTCGGCATATGTGATACATGTTGTCAGTTAACACTGTAAGTTGACACTTCCAAGCTTGTTTCCTAATGTAGATGTTGGCATATGTGATACGTGTTGTCAGTTAACACTGTAAGTTGACACTTCCAAGCTTGTTGCCTAATGTAGATGTTGGCATATGTGATACGTGTTTTCAGTTAACACTGTAAGTTGACACTTCCAAGCTTGTTGCCTAATGTAGATGTTGGCATATGTGATACGTGTTGTCAGTTAACAATGTAAGTTGACAATTCCAAGCTTGTTGCCTAATGTAGATGATGGCATTTATGAAATAAAATGCTTGAAAACTGTGTACTCATCTGTTTGGATATAGTTTTTTGGTATTTGTTTTGTCGGCTTGCTGTCTTCTTGGTTGATACATCACATCTCATTCTATTTAAGCAAAATATGTGCATTATGTATCAGTGTATGAAAAGATTGATTTAAATGTTTCTCTAACTCTGTGGAAATTGATCCCTTACCGAACCCATTGTATAAAAAAATGTAATCAACGTGTGGTTGCCGGTGATCTCAAAAGGGTCATAACCTTTTTAGCTAACTGGATGAATCAAAATATGATAACAGGTGTTAATGAAATTGACAACTTCGTTGATAGTGAAAGGTACACGAAGGGGATTTTCGTTTTACAAAAAAAGAAAATTTATTTTTAATCATTAGAGAAACAGATTCTCACATATTTACTCGTGGATTATCGGATTTATCCAATCTCGATAGTTAAATTATAAATTTTAAAGTCCTCGATGAGACTCAGACTTTAAATTTATAATTTAACTAACTCGATTGGATAAATCCGATAATCCACTGTTATCAATGTAAGAATCCATATGTATGTAAGTATGTGATAAACATATATATAAATGCACTTCTTTACATCATTTTTTACATGTGTAGAAAAAAAACCGTGTAAAATCTTGTAGAATCAAATTTAAATAATACAATTACAAGTTAATCACATCATTATTAAATATGCTAAATTCTACTATCATGTTGTATATTGCATATAAGAAAAACAAATTATCATGAGTAGTAAAAGATTATGATTTTTATGCAGTTAATCTGTATTATGCGAGCACCCTAGATTTGTGGTCTACCCAAAAAATGCTGAAATACTTGCCATTGTTATTATCTAGCTGGCTACTATGTTATATATAACTAATTGAACACTTTTTTTATACTTTTTATTCTAGAATATACAAAATATTACCATAAAAACGTTAAATGGTCGTCGATTTTCCCAAAAGTTTTGAAGTTGCACATAGGAAGTAGTGCTCATTAGGAATTCTTATGTAGTTTATTATCGCCTGTGCTTTTGGCTAAGATGTCAAAAAACAATTGTTCGAAATATTTAATCGCCGAAAATATTTTAAGACAAATAGTTAAGATTTCCCAAATGGCAAAAGTCGTAGGAATATTGTTTGTCGTCAATACGTAGTACAACTACGTCAGTAGTCTATTATATAATAAGTTCAACTGTTCATACTGTTGGCGGCAATTTCAAATTAGAAGACGAAATTCGTATCTTTTCAATTTGGAGGCAGGGGTTCAAATTAGCGGTGGTCCGAGGTCCGCGACCTTCCACTTTCGAATTGGTTACTAGACACGCCCGACGGGCTTCCACTCTGAGACAACTATATCACAGTTATACTAGTCTCAGTTCCACTTGAAAGAGAATAAAAAATAGCTTTGCAAACCGTTTCGCCAAAGTCTCCAAATCAACGATCTCAAAACTTATTTTAATCATTATTATTCATGACAGCGATGTCAATTTTGTTCAATCGCTAGCTATATACAGAAAATCGCCGACAAAAAATGTGTTAATACGAGTAAAATTGTATCTGACTGACAAAAACAACATTGGAACACAGTGACAATGGCTGCCATGAAAAGACAATTACACTACAATTTCGGATCCGATTCCGGAAGCGGATAAGGGTAATTCCGGGTTTTTGGCGAATCCAGGCAGGTGACAAAATACATCTATGCATGATAAATGAATATAAACACTAGAATTGAAAATCAAAAGATATATGTAAAAGAAAGAAATAGCAGAAAATATTTTAAACAGAAACTCAAATTTTTTTTTGACAAATTTTAATGTCAAAATCATATACAATGTGACAGCTGGGAACAATATATCTAACAATATATATGTTCCTGGTCACAGTTTAAATTTTCTTTATCAGTGATAAATGTTGATAATGCATGTAAGATGCTTTTAAAGTGTAAACATATTACTGCAATTTTGAAGGGGTATTTTTTTTTCTTTCTCAATTTTGAAGGATCAGTTAAAGTAGCTGGAAGATTCCTACTTTATTTTCACAAATAACTACCTGAATGTAGGCAAATCATATGATATATAGGTGGCGTCCTTTGGGCCACTCTACCCCCTTCTGTTTGATAACTTTGAATCGGATGACCTCTCAACCATATACATTCATGTATGGGACTATATACATATAACTAATCAAATGAAATATAAGGGGAGTCCATGGGGTGACCCACCCCCTCCTGTTTGGGAACTTACGAAACGGTCGAGATCCCCACTCCTAAACAATATATATTCATGTATGGGTCAATATAACTAATTAAATGAAATATAGGGGGAGTCCCCCTACCCCCTCCTGTTTGAGAACTTGAAACCGATGAGATCACCACCCCTAAACCATATAGATTCATGTATGGGACAATATAACAAATCAAATGAAATATAGGGGAAGTCCCTGGGGTCATCCTATCCCTTCCTGTTTGAGAACTTGAAAACCCTCGAGATCCCCACCCCTAAACCATATATATTCATGTATGGAACAATATAACAAATCAAATGAAATATAGGGGAAGTCCCTGGGGTCACCCTACCCCTTCCTGTTTGAGAACTTGAAAACCCTTGAGATCCCCACCCCTAAACCATATATATTCATGTATGGGACAATATAACAAATCATTTACATTTACTATGGGCAGGTCAGTCAGACCTCACCTTTGATCCTTGTAGTAGTGAACATTTGTCTGATTTGTGTCGCATAACTATTGTACTATAGAACACATACTCAGTTTTCTTTACAGGGAAACCAGTCTATTCATACTATTACATGTTCGTACTAAGTCAACACGTACTACTAACAGTCAACTAAAACTAACGTTAACTACCAACTAGAACAACTACAATCATTGCGAACTTGTACCACTGCAGACTCACCATAAAAAATATACATTTATATATTCATTGCTATTGAAACCTTGATAACATATAAATTATTTGCCTTTATAATTAATTCATTAGATAAACATAAATGTACAATATATGAATGTTTAATGCCACATCAGAGGCGGATTTAGAGGGTTTTTCAGTGGCCCCCCTTTCCATTTTTGAGAAAAAATTGGGTCCCCTGTTAAGCAGGCAGTGGGCCCCCAAATTTCTGGATCCACCACTGCACATAATTACGTTTGCTTGGTTTTTGGTTAACTGCCTTCAGCGCTTACAGCGCTTTGATTTTTTCAGTGCATGCAAATACAAATATTTGAGACATTACTTGTAGCTATAGTAACGATGCTCTCAAAGTTTTTGTTAGTTATAAATGTAACCTCAATTTTGATATTTTGATTAATTTTTCCACGTTTAATTAAAAAAAAAGTAAACCTGTGTACAGTAGTTTATATACATATGCAGATACAGTGAGGTATTGTCAGTTTGAACCTGGTACACAAATAAAGCAAGTAAAAGTTTGTAAAAGATTTTAAAGATGTTGTTTTGAATGTTTTTATGCCCCAGCAACGCAATGACGGGGGGCATATTAATTTACCCGTCTGTCCGTCCGTCCGTCCGTCTGTTTGTCGTTCGTCCTTCCAGATTAGGATACATTGTTCGTCCGGCTATCTCCTCCTACAGTTTTGGAGGTACAACTTTAATATTTTGAAGGATGTTCATAAACATAATAAAGGTGTGCATGGCCATAGGATTTTGATTTTTTTCAAATATTCTGAAAATTACAGGTAGTTGGACTTAGTCATTTTTTTTTTTGGTACTAACTGCACAAAGAGATCATGGTTTGTCCGGCTATCTCTTCCTACAGTTACATCATCACACATAGTGTTAAATTTATAATTTCCTATGGTCAGGTGGAGGCATCATTTGTGTCTTACAGACAGTGTAACAATTTCAAGTTGTATGCCAACATTACTGTTTGTCAAATCTAAAATATGTGGAACTATACTCGTGCATATGGCAGAGCAGAAAAGGAGGTGGGGGCATTGTCCATATCTAGTATTGTGCATAGTCATGTTTACATTTTTTCATGGTTTTTTGCTCACCTGTCCTGAAGGGCCAAAACAGTGTTTGTCATCACTTTTTGTCCATTTCAAACTGATACGTCAGATATTTTCAAACTGATATGTTATTGTGATGTGTTGTTGCACCATTGTCTCAAGTTAAGGGGGAGTGATCACTCACAGACCTGTCTAACCACCACATTCTTTATGTGCATTTTCCAAGTATGAAGTCTGTACTTCACCGTTTGTTTTTGGTTGCTGTCTGATATATTTGTATTTCTATTATTGATTGCTCGATATCAGACTATTGATTTTCTCGTCTTAATTTTACCGTGGACACACCAAGTTTATGACTTGTTATGTGATATCAGATTGTTTATTCTTTTGTAGACTGTCATGTTAGAGACTCCAGAAGGTAAGTCTAGTTATGATCTGCCAGTATTCTTGTCTATTATACCGTTATTTCCTTTCACGGATTTGTCTATACTTTTTGGACCTTTTGGATTATAGCTCTTCGTCTTTTCTATAAGATTTGGATTTCAAATATTTTGGCCACGAGCATCACTGAAGAGACATGTATTGTCGAAATGCGCATCTGGTGCAAGAAAATTGGTACCGTTAATTTTATTACTACCACTTGGTCGATGCCTCTGCTGGTGGACTATTACTTTTTTTTTTTTTTTAATTTCAGATTTTAAGTTTTGGATTTATGGGGCTTTATTCATAAAAAAGGGGGGATTTTCAACACTTCGGACAATAACTCAAAAAGGCTTTCACCAATGTCCATGAAACTTTGGTGAATTGTTTATATCTATTGATGTAAGCTCCCTTTTATTTTTTATAAATTTCAGATTTTAAGTTTTGGATTTATGGGGCTTTATTCATAAAAAAGGGGGATTTTTAACACTTCGGACAATAACTCAAAAAAGCATTCACCAATGTCCATGAAACTTTGGTGAATTGTTTATATCTATTGATGTAAGCCTCCTTTCAATTTTTATAAATTTCAGATTTTAAGTTTTGGATTTATGGGGCTTTATTCATACAAAAAGGAGGATTTTTAACACTTCAGACAATAACTCAAAAAGGCTTTCACCAATGTCCATGAAACTTTGGTGAATTGTTTATATCTATTGATGTAACAAATAATACTTAATAAAATCTGATGAAAACATAAAATTTGTAAAATCTTTAGTTCAATTTAAAACATTAAACTTCTTGTAAAAAATAGGTTCCATGAATGTCATACGTTTGTACTATTATTGAATGGTTGCAAGGATGAAAGCTTATCAGCAGTCCCTGAGATACTAACTGTTCCCTGAGGCATATATCATTTTATGATAACATTTTTACTATCTAATTAAGCTATGGATAAAAATCAAATACTGTTTTTGCATATAGGATGTCTTACTCTTGTAAAAATTGGTTGCAATTGAAATCACAAATGATACCTTAGCATTGCAGCTTTTTTATAGAGTTCGGTTTCGGTGGAAGGGTTGAGCGCAATAATTTTTTTTATAAAACATAACTAGTCTACAATAGCACATAATAAGTGAACAAGTGACAACATGAAAATCCTAACATGTGACTAAATATTCCTTAAATGTTAAAGGGTGTCATTTTTTGAAAAAAATAAGGAAATCAAGTCTCCTAAACATTTATCAATATGATAATCTTGTAAATATTCTAAACAATAAAAAGGTAACAATCATTATCCACCATATTACGCACCATTTGAACAACTTTTGCATACATCTTTGTATAATTTAGTATAGATTCCTTACTGTGTTCAACAGAATCTAACTATGAGCAATATACCCCAAGAAAATTACCTTCTTTCAAACTACTATAAAATTTGGAAATCAGCCATAGAATTACTAAAACCCATAATCATATATCACTTTCCTTATATTGCATTGAAGACTTCTATGTTATATGCCAATGTTAATGATATATGTTTTTTATGCTAAATATTGAAAAGCTGAACTAGGTTTAATCATCAGTGTCTTCTTCACTGTAATCACTGTCCTCATCATCAGAAAAATCCTCATTTTCATTCTCAGAAGAGGTCTCCTCATCATCAATGAAATCTTTATCTTCATCATCAATGCAATTCTTACTTTCATCACCTACTTCCTCATTTAGATCATAACTTTCAGTAGAGTCACTTTCATCATCTTCACTTTCACCATTTTCACTTTCCCTGTTATCTTCTTGCTGCTCCTCATTGTCATTGTAGTTTTTTTTTGCCATTTTTATACGCCCGTCGTCATGCATAATCCTTACTTTCATCACCTACTTCCTCATTTAGATCATAACTTTCAGTAGAGTCACTTTCACCATCTTCACTTTCCCTGTTATCTTCTTGCTGCTCCTCATTGTCATTGTAGTCTTTTTTGCCATTTATATACGCCCGTCGTCTTTCAAACAACCGTCGTATCATGCGCTAAAGCGCAGCCCTTTATTATGGATTTACCTTCATCAGGAACAATCGGAGCATTATAATGGAAATATTCTGAAGAGCTATATAACTTGTGAAAAAGGACCTAAAAATAGCGAAATCTATCTGAGGTCAACTTTGCCTGAGGGAGTTTTTAGTTTCTTACAATCTCTAAATTCATTAACAGAACATTTTAGAAAGGTATGTTATAAATCTTGTCTTTACCGGAATACTGACTACTGACCTAATGATATCCTTGCCTTGGGGACTGATAGTCCAAGTGAAGAGGTATCGACCCAGTGCTGTAAAAATGAAAACAATACGTTATATAGTTCGTGCAACCTAAGCACTTTCCTGTAAACATTGTTTACTCACCTTACTGAAAAGCTAAGTGAGATTCTCTCATGTAAACTATGATAGATATAAAAGAACTGGAAATAGCAAAACATTATTAGCTTTACTAGATTTTATTATAAGTCAATATAGCAAAATCGTCAGATATTTCCTTATAAGAGTTAATATCCTGAAATAGCAATTGTTTACCCATATTTAAATTAACCTCGAAGACAAATTATGGTAAAACATTGTGTGTTCGTTTATCTAAATCCATCTGTCAATAAATACTTCATATGATAACTCAAATTTAGTTTTATCAATCATCATGTTATTTTAACACACCATTGTGACACAGAAGAAAGCTCCTTTTCGAATTTAAAATTTGATGGATTTGAGGTTTCAAATTTACATGACTTTCTCTATTTTTTTCACTGTTTTCTCATTTCCCGATCGATTGTGAAAACATTTGTTCTTCTCGCTAGTTAAATAACTGTTCTTTGCAAAATTTGATTGGTCAACATTTAATTATGACGTCAAATTTACTTGATTTCTTCTAAATCTCATATTGTGACGTCATGAAAAATGCAACCATGACTGATGACGTCGCATATAAGGAACACAACTTTCTGAAAACCTTTGAAAATGAAGTATAAAAAATAAAAAAGATTCTTCAGTATGGTTGGATTGATCTTTTCAAAACTTTATATTATTTTTGGGATTGATAAATGGAAGCTTCTCTTCAATTTGTTCTTATTTTCTGATTCGTTGTTCCATGAACATGATAAACAAAATTTAATTTGTCAGATTTAATTAAAATTGAGAAAGGAAATGGGGAATGTGTCAAAGCGACAACAATCCGATCATAGAGCAGACAACAGCCGAAGGCCACCAATGGGTCTTCAATGTAGCGAGAATTCCCGCACCCGTAGGTGTCCTTCAGCTGGTCCCTAAAAATATGTATACTAGTACAGTGATAAATGACGTCATACTAAACTCAGAATTATACACAAGAAACTAAAATTAAAAATCATACAAGACTAACAAAGGCCAGAGGCTCCTGAGTTGGGATAGGCGCAAAATTGCGGCGGGGTTAAACATGTTTATGAGATATCAGCCCTCTCCTATACCAATGTAGAAAAGTAAACACATAACAATACGCACATTAAAATTCAGTTCAAGAGAAGTCTGAGTCCGATGTCAAAAGATGTAACAAAAGAAAATAAATAAAATACCAATAATACATAAATAAATGTTTCCCATGTTGAACCAAAGCTTGAGTTTGTTTTAATTGATGTATTGTAAACTTTGTATAAATGTTGGAATAAGTGACCATAAAACAATGTTTAATTAAAAAACGTCATTCGAAAGTTTTGGGACTTTGATTATTATATATATATACATAAAAGGCACTTTTTTAAAATGCATGCTTGGATCAAATGACTACATTTATGCTGGTAAGAATGGTGGATGCAGACTCTCTTTGATTTTTGAATTTTCTAGTTTGTCATTACAGACTTTTTACAGTCATATTTTTGCAATACTTATAATCCTGGTACCTTTGATAACTATTTTATGCCTAAGAGTATTGTTATGCATTTTTTCGACAGAGCCATTTTGTGTGTTTCTGATGAAATGCTGTTTAAATATTCGTATTTAATTTTGAAAAAATTCTAATACGCACAATAACAGTGAAGCATTACAGTACAAGTTGCTTCAAAAAAAAATTGCAATCGTTAACCTGAATGCCTGTTTGGAATGGAAGATCATATATTTGTTTACGAGGCATGCTTTTACCTTATTTCTTTATGTAGATAAACTGACATGTATTCTTAATGAAACTAGTGGTCTATGTTGTACATTTTTTTCTTGTTAAGAAATATATTCTCTCTCTCTCATACCTCAGTCGAGTCCGAATGATAACATTACATATGATAAATAATAAGCAACCACTGTATGCTAATTCCTTTCAGAGGTGCTATTCTGAGGTCGAAACGTAACAATGAAAACAGTCTTTGTTATAAAAGAATTTAATGAAATGAATAATGATTATTAGTTTTTGTAGACAGTTCCAAGTGTCCACAAATTAATAGTTTTGTATCTAAAACAAAGTTTTCAGATTGCCAGTTAAAGTTATTGAATAAGGTCTTTCTACATAATTTGTATTTTTGACAAACGAAGAAGTAATGGTAGACATCATCAATATCGGACCCACAATGGCAAGAAGGAACATTCATAATATTTGCTCTAAATAGGTCCTTGTTTAAAGATGAAGCGGAACATTGCAATTGCGTTAAGATAATATTTAATTTTCTTGGGCCGTACAAACAAAACGTTTCACTTTTACATAATAGACTATCGTTTTTTAATTCTTTCTTAAATTTAGAAATAGAGTCCACATTGCGAATTTCTGGATCAAGTTTATTCCATTTACGTATTGTAGAGGGAATACACGATTCAGCAGTAAGGGAAAGTCTACAAAATTGAACAATAATATCACGACCTTTTCGCAACGGATAGCTGGTTGTACTTTGTACACAAATATTTCATCGGTACTCTGGTGCATGCTTTTGGTTCATGTTATAAAACAATTTTCTTCTCCTTCTTTTTTCAAAAAGAGATTCCAAGCCAACCTCAGAATATAAAGTTTCAGTTTTTGTAAATATTGGTAGACCTGTTACTATTCTTGCGGCTTCTAACTGCAAATTTTCAAATTTATATGAGTAGCCTATTCCACAACTATCCCACACTTCCGTGGCATATTCAAAAAAGGGTCGAATACAAACTAAGTAGTTTTTTTTTAAATTGTTTGGAGATAACCGGTATTTAAGTTTATGTAAAACATTTAAGTGTTTCTTTACACTTGTAATTATACTTCCAATAATTATGATTGATCCATTTTGCGTCACTACTGAAATTTAAACTCCCAGATGTACTTAAAGGTATATTTTTACTATTTAAGGAAAAACTAAGGGTTGGAGTCTCAATATTTGAAAAAATCATAATTTTGGTTTTATCTGAATTAAATGACTTTTGCCATTTAGAAGACCAAACATCCAGCTCTTTCAGGTCGCGAACGATACCAGAATAATTGAAGGATGTGTCGTCAGCAAATAGCCGACACTGTGAAGTAAGCTTATCAGCAATATCATTAATATAAAAAACAAAGAGAAGTTGGCCAAGATCTGATCCCTTGGGAACACCAGCTGAAACATTACAGAAGGAAGAAAACGAGTTATGTAATGCTACTCTCTGTTTTCTGTCGTGTAGATATTCCTGAAACCAATTCAATACGTTTCCGTCAATACCATAAGCTTTCATTTTACATATAAGGCCCCTTTGCCAAACTTTGTTGAAAGCTTTAGAGAAGTCGCAGAATACAAAACAATTTTTTATATTTTTTTTCGAAGGAGTTTAATATGCAGTTATATATTTCTAAGAGTTGATGGACAGTTGCATTTTTAGGGAGAAATCCTGATTGATACTCATAAATTAGTTTGTTAGCTTTTAAATGATTGTATAAGTGCTTAAACACATATTTCCATAACTTTTCCGACACAACTAATCAAGGATATTAGATTTGCTATATTCTAGATACTAGTAGTTGGGTATATCCCCTCTCTTAAGGATTTATTAAATATAATTTGGAGCGGAACTGCTACCTGTGTTACATGTTTTTCAACAGACTGTCGGCATTCCAATTGGAACAAACTGTGCCCCTCTTTTTGCCGAATTGTTTATTATTATGAGGCTGACTTCATGCAGGAACTTCTTAGGAAGAAAGATAAGAAGTTATCAATATCCTTTAACTCTACTTTCCGCTATATAGATGGTGTTCTTTCACTAAATAATTAAAAATTTGTTGACTATGTGGAACGCATCTATCCCATCGAACTAGAGATAAAGGATACTACAGAAACAGTTAAGTCGGCCTCATATCTTGACTTACATCTAGAAATTGACAATGGGGGTAGGTTGAAAACAAAACTTAACGACAAAAGAGATGATTTCAGCTTTCCAATTGTGAACTTTTCATTTCTAAGTAGCAACATTCCAGCAGCACCTGCATACGGGGTATATATCTCCCAATTGATACGATATTCCCTTGCTTGCATTTCCTATCACGATTTTCTTGATAGAGGGTTGCTGCTCACAAGGAAGCTATGAAACCAAGAGTTCCAAATGGTGAAGTTGAAATCATCCCTTCGTAAATTTTACGGACGCCATCACGAGTTGGTTGACCTTTATGGAATAACCGTTTCACAAATGATATCGGATATGTTCCTTACGTCGTAACTATCATCCCCTTCCCTTTCATGAATGTGACCTACCGAATTAGACTATTTACTGGATTTGTTATCACATAAGCAACACGACGGGTACCACATGTGGAGCAGGATCTGCTTACCCTTCCGGAGCACCTGAGATCACCCTAAATTTGGGGTTCGTGTTGTTTATTCTTTAGTTTTCTATGTTGTTTCATGTGTGCTATTGTTTGTCTGTTTGTCTTTTTCATTTTTAGCCATGGCGTTGTCAATTTATTTTCGATTTATGAGTTTGACTGTCCCTTTGGTATCTTTCGTCCATCTTTTCTGGACACAGCTTGAGCATCTTATGACTGATTACATAAGGACCAGATGTTTTGTTTGGATTTAATATCTGAATAATATCTATTTTTTCTTTTATATTTACTTGGATATCTGAAAACTTACTATTAGTTTTTGTATCAAATTCGTTCTTCATCTAATTTTGAAAGAGAGAGTAGTGGACATACATGCTTTGGAAAACTCAAACATTATCCTATAATCTCCATCAGAGACAATATGACGTAGATATTAACAACAATTGTCACCGTACAGCCTTTAACAATGAACAAAACAAATATCGCATAGTAAGCTATCAAAAGCCCCGAAATGACATATGTAGTACAATTCATTTGATAAAACTGACTGCCACATTCCCTTATTTTCATATAGCAGTACCTTGTTGATTGATTGATGTTGGTATTTAACATCCCTTTCAGCACACCTAGCTATATCATGGTAGTCATGTTTTATTGATGGAGGAATAACAATAGATAGGAAAACTGTCAGTAATATGTATTTACTATGGTTGCTTATCAAAATCGAATAACCAAGTAGATTATTGTAATAAATCTATTTTAATTCATAATGATAAGAACTAATTTGCGATAGAATATAATGTTTTTGATCCATCTGTCAGTCATATTCTTGTCTTTACAACGCCTCTGAAACTTTGTTTATAAGAAGGTCATACTATATAGGTTTGCATTTTGACCAGAAATAATGATTTAACTTGTTTTAAGACGATATGACCCTTTGACAAAACAATGTGGCCACCATATACTGCTGCAACAATGTATTATCACTACTCTTATCTTATTTCTGATGAACTGATGAGTCTTATGTAGACGAAACGCGCGTCTGGCGTACTAAATTATACCTTTGATAACTATATTAACCATACTTAAGATTCAAGTCAGGGCGCCTGACCTTTGTTAGTCTTGTATGCTGTTTAATTTTAGTTTCTTTTATATATTTCGGAGTTTAGTAGGTGTAATACCACCATTGATTTTTCCCTATTAGTCTTTGTTAAATTGGCACTTTTAAAAAAATTGTATAGTATTTACCTTTATTTCAACCAAAGAAATACTTTGCATGTATAAAGTTTAATCCTTTCCAGTGATACAGTGAAAATGTCACACTACATTTCATTGCATATAAGAAAGTAACCAGCACCGGAAGTAAACAACCCGGTTTTTACACTGTTATTTACTGGTTACCTGCTTTGGTAACTATGTAACCTTAAAGCTCCAAAATATTTTATAAGACCATCAAATAAAAAAAGAATGCTGCTTTCAGACATCCAACATACATATTTACGACTCAGAAAAATTTAAGTGCACTGAAATGCAGGGTTAATTTTCTACAACTGTCAAATTCAAGGGAATATTTTTTTAGGCCTACTTTCGTATGCAACCGGATGTGACGTACCATGATTTGGTGGTATTACACCTAGTATGACGTCCGTTATCACTGAACTATTATACATTTTTTGTGTAGGGGCCATCCGATCCACGCCTCTGGTAGCGGGGTTTTCTCGTTGCATTGAAGACCCATTGTTGGCCTTCGGATGTTATCTGTCTCTTTGACACATTTCCTATTTCCATTCATAATTTTATAAGAATTTCATCAAACGTTTTCGAAAATACGGACATACTTTCTAGATGTGCTTATTGACAGGAAACTATTATTCAATGTTTTTTGTAGAAGTTGCCCCTATGCACGTAGATTTAGCCATTGTATACTGCTGTTACAGTTCCTGTCAGATTCGTATGAAACTTATATCATTGATTTCTAGCCGCCATGACTTTAAAGAATTCGAAAAAAACAGGGTCGTTCACTTATTAATGAAAAGTTATGCCCCTTAAAAACATCGATTATATGGATAATTGCATCGTTAGCACTCTCTTGTGTACAATTCTTGCAAGATTAGTAAAGAAACTTATACTATTGGTTTTAGTAGCAGTACAAATCAATTATTTTTTAGAGTAATACCCTTTGGAAATATTAATTTATGTGGCCAATTGCAATGTTTTACCATGTAATCATGTGGGATTTTGTGTTCACAGACAATTAAGCGGTATGGAGTGAGTGAGCATGCTCACAAAGTTAATTTTATTTTTCTTGGCTTGATCTGCAATGGTGAAGACATATGATATTCTTTATGTGGAAATTAGCAACATAAATGAAAAAAGAAACATTGATCGATCAAGCAATGGGCATTTCTTAAATGAGTTATTTATCTTAATATACATGAAGTTTTTTTCTTTTTAAAGATGATGAATTTACTATAATATCAAAAGAGGCATTGACTACATAATTGTTTTATACATTTTATTATTTTATTATATTCAAATTGAGAGATGTAAACAAATGAATAGTTACTTTCAACCCACCATTGTTTTTAAATGTATTGTACCAAGTCTGGAATATGGCAGTTGTTCGTTTCTATGTTTGTTGGCGTTTGTTTTTGTTGCACTTTAGTTGTTCCTTTGTTTTCCCTTGGTTTCAGTTTTTAACCTGGATTTGTTTTCGCTCAATCGATTTATGACTTTGAACAGCGATATACTACTGTTGTCTCTATTTATATTCTTCTTATGGTTGTAAGATAATGTTAAGACATATAGTCTAAAATATGGGCACAATGCTGGTAAAGTGTAACGAGTCCATGTATTATTTATGGTTCGTTTAGGCTTTTTTGCAATTTGGATATACGTTTGATAATGATATAATTGAATTTGACAACTTATACCTTTGTAGGTAATGCCTGTCAATACTCTATTTATAATTGATTTAAGTTTATGTAATCAGTTGTATTGTCCATTTGCGTATTTGTACATTGTAATGCAATATATGTTTTAATTACCCCGACGTAGTAGAGAGGCATTTAGTTTTACCTTTTTTTGACGGTCAATACGTACGTACGTCCGAAACTGGTTATATCGTTCTATAACTTTAGTTGGTTTTAAAAAATGGTATGAAACTTATACACTATACTTATTACCACAAATACAACTTATACCTTTTTAGGTAATGTCTGTCAATATTCTATTTACAATTGATTTATGTTGATGTGATCAGTTGCATTGCCCTTTTGTGTTTTCATAGGACCGCAAAAATTAAAAAATTTTGGTCGTATATTGGTATCACGTTGGCGTCTTCGTCTGCGTCGTCGTCGTCGTAGTCCGAAGACTTTTGGTTTTCGCACTATAACTTTAGTTTAAGTACATAGAAATCTATGAAATTTATACACAAGGTTTATGACCACAAAAGAAAGGTTGGGATAGATTTTGGAAGTTTTGGTCCCAACAATTTAGGAATTAGGGGCCAAAAAGGGCCGAAAATAAGCATTTTCTTGGTTTTTGCACTATAACTTTAGATAGAAATCTATGAAATTTTGACACAAGGTGTATGACCGCAAAAGGAAGGTTGGGATTGATTTTGGGAGTTTTGGTTCCAACTGTTTAGGAATTAGGGGCCAAAAAAGGGCCCAAATAAGCATAATTCTTGGTTTTCGCACAATAACTTTAGTATAAGTAAATAGAAATCAATGAAATTTAAACACAAGGTTTATGACCATAAACGGAAGGTTGGGATTGATTTGGGGAGTTTTGGTCCCAACAGTTTAGGAATAAGGGGCCACATTAAACTTTGTTTGATTTCATCAAAAATTGAATAATTGGGGTTCTTTGATATGCCGAATCCAAATGTGTATGTAGATTCCTAATTTTTGGTCCTGTTTTCAAATTGGTCTACATTAAGGTTCAAAGGGTACAACATTATATTTAGTTTGATTTTAACAAAAATTGAATCCTTGGGGTTCTTTGATATGCTGAATCTAAATATGTACTTAGATTTTTTATTATTGGCTCAGTTTTCAAGTTGGTCCAAATAAGGGTCCAAAATTAAACTCTGTTTGATTTCATCAAAAATTGAATAATTGGGGTTCTTTGATATGCCAAATATAACTGTGTATGTAGATTCTTAATTTTTGGTCCCGTTTTCAAATTGGTCT